>NW_026729052.1:0-250586 GCF_030272615.1 Cryptomeria japonica | reverse complement strand
ATCGATCATTAAATTATTGTTCTTTCTATATGCGTCAACCATAATTACAAATTTTCAAGGTACCCAATAAGATGAAGGTGAGGTTATGTTGTTTTTTTTATTTTCTTAAATCCTACCACTTTGTAATTTATATAAGTCTTCAAATTGTTTTGCAAACTCAAAAGTGATAGTCTTTGAAAGACCACTTGGAGGCTACAATTGAAGTTTTTGGAATTTTTGGTTTTACTAATGGAATATTAGGTGGTGATTCAAGGTATAATTTTTCTGTGTTCATTTGTTGATTTATAGTAATTGATTCATTCACAGATTTCTTTAGATCAAGTTTAATTATCTTTTTTTTTTCATTTGTTTGTTAACTAATTGTAGCCTCACTTCTTGTTTCAATTTTTTTGGGTTATTAGACTATTTACTATAGTTTGTTTGACAAATATACGTTTCTCATCTTTTATTTGATTAATGGATCTATATGATTTAGCATAATGCAAATTAAGGGTAGTTGCCTAGTCCTAACTAAACTTGCTAGGATATCACGTCTTTAACACTTTTCTTGAGCAACGATGCCAAAATGCTAGGAACAATTTGAAGGAACTATTATTCATTCTATATTTAAACAATATTTTGATATTTTAGTTTATGATTTAGTTTATCCTATCTCAATTCTAGGGAGTAAACTTTGCCGAAGGCATAATGACAATTAGCTTAATGAAATAAAATCTACTATTTGAGATAACTAGATTTATGCTAATCTATTACAAACATTACAAATTGGTGATAGGACTTGAGAATCTTAGCTACATGAATTCTTATAAAGACTATAATTTGGCTACATGAAGTATGTTCACATTGTTGTAAAATAAAATAGAATTCAATTCATAATCATCAACTCAATTTACAACGCACATTAATTTGAGTTTATTACTAATATCTAAACACAAAATAATTATTATTATCAGCTCAAATAAGGTACAAAAAAATTTAATCAAATCTAGAAATCTACACACCTGCAAATTGAAAATAATAAACAAAATGAAATATCTATTTACTAAGAGTGGCCCTCCTTTTAATTTGCCAATGAGAAAACAAGATTCTTAGAGATTGTTCAAAATAAATCGTTTCTCTTGTTAATCGAATTTTTAAGATATCATTATCTATATTATATAATACACAGATTGTACTTATATACCCATTCATTCTGTTTAACAAGTTATCAAAAAATATAAGAGTTACTACTTTATAGCTTATAACCAAAATCCATGGATTCAATTAATAAGAGTTTGATGTGTAACCACTCTTTTCAAATTTCTAGTTTTAACCACATATGCTAATATTAAACATTTCAATAAAATGGCAAACAACTGGACAACTTTCTTCAACTACCATCCACTTTTATTTTCTTTTTCCACTTGATGAACTTTATTCTCCTTTCCTAATAAAAAGTGACCATGAGAATTAGCGTCCCCAAGGCTATATTCTATTCTTTCAATACATTAAGCATTTTTTATTTTATAATACTAATAGTGGTAGGAATATGAACAAAGGTTAAACTAAAGTATCACTATAATAGGATAAATGATCTAAAAACCAATAAACTTATAATCTCATCAATTTATAAGTTATTTTTCTCAATAGAATAATATAAAAAGTTATCAATTATTTTTTTATTAATAATGGCCCTAATACATTTTCACTTATGTGATCCAAAATTTGGTACTATAATTACATCCATTTAAAAAATATCTAGTCACATTGGAGAATTAAAAATGTGGAGGCATTCAAGTTTCCTCTCATCGACTTGCAGCTAGACTTGTTAAACTTTAGATGCACACTAGAATCATTCAACTTTAATATAATAAGTAAGTTTCTCAAAAATATTGGAATACACAAATATTATCAAGGGTTTTAAACAATAAGATGCATTTATCTTCCATTTGCAACTTAATATATTTTGGAACAAGATGAATCAAAATTAAATTAGAAGTATTTAAATGATCTACAATCAAATCACCATGTTTTACTTATTAAGAATATAAGTATCTTTGGAGATACAATTTATTTGTTAGACTTTGAGTTTGGTAAATATTATCTATCCTCTTCCATAGCTTGTATGTACTAGTCTCTTTAGAAACATTCAAGAGAATGATATATATGTCAAAAATAATGGTTTATTGTGTCTTTTGGGATGGTTTTGGTTCATTTACAACTAGCACCCACAAATCTCTTTCCTCTGAAACATCTTCAATCTTTAGATTTCATATCTTGTATCCAATGTCATCAAAATTCTCAATATATGAAAGTGAGGCAAAGGCTATGTTTTTCAATCCCACCCAAATTTGTAAAACCACACAATGCAAAAGGTTTTAATATAGCCAAAAAGCCTTGAACACTTTAAAAATATATGTTCCAATCCATATAGAGCTATTAGCTCTAATACCAAATGTTGAGAAACAAGGTGAAACTACTATAATAAAATACTCTATAAAGTGAATCCAAATGTAAAATATGATTTATTTATGATTTTCATAAAAAATATTTTGCAAATGCATAAACAAACACTAAAATAAATAAATAACACACAATATAAACAGATGATTTATGTGAGGAAACCCTTTTGAGGAAAAAATGTCCACTAGAGAAAGAGGATAAATATGTATTTATATTCAATGCACATGAGATAATATCAACACAATAACACTTTGCACTTTGAATAACTCTAAAAACAACAACAACCATGTATATGTAAATAATGATATGAAAACGCCATCTCATACCTTCAATTTATATGAAAGAAGAGAGGCCAAAACCACAAATTATTTTACCAAAATAATAAATAGAAAAACCACGAAATAATGCAAAAAAGTCCATGCTCATCTTGGAGAGCGTCTTTTGAGAATAGTAAATGCATCAAATGACTTCACTAAAAGGAAGAAAAGGTGTGGAAAATGCTTCCAAACACTAATCTAGTGGGAGAGATGATGCAAATTTTCGTATAAACATTTAACTAGTTATTATATGAAGAAAACACATATGGAAACAAAGGATAAACATACAATATCATCACACCATGAACTCCAAATATACTTGTGGAAAACCCTTTTGGGAAAAAACCACACACTCCAAAAGAACAATACTTTGTATTTAGTAAATACACATGTTTATAATAGATTCCAAGCACCAAGACTCTTCACAAGAGTTTTAAATCAAACACATAAATCCTAGAGTGATCTTAGAATCATCACAATACCTATAGAAAATAGTCTCATGCAAACTATAAAATATAAAAAATATTTTTATTGTCATTGCATAGGAGAAAGAGCCCAAGATAGATTCCAAGATCCATGTGGCAAGAATCTAACAACTGTAAGTGTTTTCCTGACTTACACGATTCTTGCATGCATGTGAATCAGGATTATATACCCATCACAAAATCTCCAACTAGGGCACCCATGTTACATGAAAACACTTCCGTCAACATGTAGAGAGCTTAAATACATGCAAACCCCTTGCATGCATTGGATGCTACCTCCAAGAATAGCCAATTGTCATATAATCCACCACAAATGTCATAGATTTTGTGATGCATATGAACAATTCATAATCCTCAATAGGTGTCAATCATTGTAGTAGTGAAGCTATCTGCCTAACTTGAAGTACACTTTAAAGAAAAAATTAGCACTTAAATGAATAAAAAATGAATCAAAGAAACAATTTGTTGTAGGAAATCTTGTTGGAGACTACTTTATATAAATTAAGACAAATCCCTACATTTAACAACTAGTTATAAGAAACATCAAAACATACTTTCTTAGGCTTTGTAATTGTCTTACAACAAAAACTTATTCTCTACAAATTCGATACAAGAAAAACAAAAGAAACTCCTCACATTTGAAGCTATACACTTTTTCATATTAAATCTCTCCGTCTGGGAACTAAGGTGCCCTCTTCATATTCCTCTAGTTTTCAACTTTTTGCTCTCTTTTTCCATCCTTTTTCACAGGAGTTGCATATTCTCTCAAGATCTAAATTTTAATGTTCTTTTTCCTCCTCATTTTGGGTGTTGAGATTATCCAAGTAACTATCTTACGAGTTGGTAGGTAGAATTTGTTAGGAAAATGGTGTCTCAACCTTGCATTTACATAAGGCTACTATTTATAGTGATTTTTCATTTGAGCATGAATTAATGCAAAATTTTCCTTGAAGCTTTGGATTGTCTAGATAATCATGCTGATAAATTTTTGTTGCAAGATCATGCCTATATTCAAAGATATTAAAGTTTTTTTTTAATTGGCAACTAAATTTTTGAAGTCAATTTTGAAGGTCTTAGAGGCTCCAAAGTGGTCCTAAAGTGTATATAAATAAAATAGCATTTTTTTTCTTGATAGAGCACATTGCAAGCTTTTTGGAGATTCAAATGGTTTGTCAATTGGATACCTAGGTCAAAAGTTATGACCTCTAGAAGTTGGGTCTCCCGAGATAGAAAATGTAAAAGCATGTAATGCCTACCAAAATACCCTAGAAAAACATAGCTAAGTAACATGCAAATAGAGATAATAATATTTTTTAACTTCATCTATTAATGCAACATAATCAACTAAGAGCACATATGAATTAAACATCTATCTACTAAATATGCACATATTCATCTTAAGCATGAACATAAGATCACATTATGCAAGCAAGATTAAATACAATACATCAATAACATTCCCTAGGGTATCTCGATACCATTACTTAAATAAATATACACCTCCAACAAATACTAATTTCATAAGGATTAGAACATTGAAGAGAATTAACTTTATCCCAACTAAGCCTAATCAAATGGCAATTCATTCAACCATGAATCTAGATCCATATTCCATAATTAAACAATATCCAAGATACAACATAGATATAACAATGAATATAACATATTACATAAGGATCAAATATCCATTATATCAAATTTATGATACTCAATCTACATATACAACTATATCATGAATGCCATACGTATCATAATACATCAATCCACTATGAGAATCCATCCAATAGTTGAAGAGATAAGGAATCTACTTCCACGCACAAGAGAAACCAATGAAGAGCATCCTAATGGAAGAAGGCATCAAACCACCTGAACTTGTGGAACCATAAGGAACCACCCCTCATGCTAGGAGATGACACAAGATCCCACACACACACTAGATCTAGGCTGAAACCTAACAACCAAAGGATGAAACCAAACTCCCTCAAGTGAAATCCACAAGAACAATACACCAACACACCAACACACCATATGGCTAAATCAAAAGCATGAGATCTCCAGAGGCTTCTCCAATAAATAAGGCTTAAGGTGCTAGGACCTACATGTAGGGAAGGAGTGCCATCACACACTATCACCATAAAGCAACCAATGGGAAAATGTCTCGACATCCATGATACACATGCCAAGCCATCCCTACCTTTGAGGATATCAAGGGAGTTCGACTTACCTGTAATAACCAAGGTCTTCCCAACCATTCCCAGATTAATATAATTACACTAGGGATATGATTTGAGGCCACAAGTCAACTCTTATCTTATTATGGTGATTTACCTCTACCCATCCCACCTAGGGTTAGTTTACTTATGTTATCGTTTGATTACAAGGTAAACTCTCAATGAGCTATCCTAGTGGTCTAGACCGTAGTACTAAACATAAATAATCCTAGTAGTCTAATCCTCATGACCCCAGTCACTCACTTGGAAGCCCACTCCCCCTAGCATGCACCTAGACCTTAGGGTAACATATCACATAACAAGGGCTCTCAATGCAGCATAACTGGATAGCCGAGGTTTAACAACCAATATGCTATAATCAAAAGACACGAATGCCATATGCCATTTAATCACAACCTCACAAGCAACATGGAGCACACATCATGCAATTATCATAATATCAAAAGTAAACTCAATATGAGCCCAAGAGAAAATAAATGCAAGGCACAACATCTTTCTTGTAACCATACAACAATACAAATACACAATTTAGATCAAATAGCTAGTCTTGGGACAACTCAGGAAACCCAAAATGATAGTCTTTGGATACTGAAAATCAAAATATAGAAATAAAAAAGGATTCAGAAAGCCAGGCAAAGCAGTTTCATACATTTTCTCAACAAAGTAGTGCATATGGAAACCAAAACAATGCCTTCATAAGGTACTTTAGCGCATATGACTAATGAAACAATGCTTGTGTGAACCACATCAACACATTAGGTAACTGAAACAACACACTCAGGCTTCAAAGAGCGCCTTTGACCCCTAGACTGGTGAATTAAAATATAATGATAGCACATATACCATAAATAATGACGCCTTTGCAAACTTTGGCAACGCGTATATTTACTAAAACAATGCATTCACCTACCAGAATAGCAAATATATAGTTTCAACGTATTCGTACAATAGTTAAGCGTATACGCAAAGCAAGACTCAGAAATATGGAAATCAGAGGATACGACTCAGCTGAGGATACACTAAATTATTAATTATGACATAAATTCGACTTAGAAGAGACACAAGACAACTCTTACAACTCAACAAATACGCACAAGGGATATAGAATCCAAGCATGATATCACACCGTGAAAAATACAAAAACCATTGACGACAACACCAGAAGTATAGCCATTATAAACAATAATTCCCAATATACTTATTTCTTCTTTACCATGTAAATAATCTTACAACATAATCAATTTTCCCAACCCCTGCAAACAATCTTTACATAGACACAGTGCAAACAAGCTTGTCTCAAAATTGACATGTAGATAACACGGGAGTAATATCTCCAACCTGGAAGTATATAAGTGATGGAAAATGAATTCGATGAAGTGCAACAATTCAAAATCCAAGCCAAGCCAAGACTCCACAATCCAAATTCATAGAAATATTTTATCACCAATAGTTTTCTAGAAAATCTACCACAGGCTAATCCCACGACAATCTCAGAAACTCAATATGTAGAGGATTAAACAAAAACCATGAAAATATGTCGGCCAATGAAAGCAATCTATAAAATATATTTCATACCAACCCCTACCTCAATTTGAGGCAAAATATATTAAAATAATATTATTTATACTTACCGAGCTCACAACCTGGAATAGTAAAATAGGGTAGGTAGAATAAATAATTAATTAAATAACCCAAAGGGGTAAAAGGAATTAAAATAATATAAACAACCAATTAAGTAAATAAACCAAGGCACAATAAGATATAAATGGCCAATCAAATATTAAAGCCACAACTATATAAATAAATAATAAATCCAAAAGGGATTAAATAATAAATCATTAAACAAAATAACAATAACAATATAAATCACCAATTAAATATAAATCCATAAAATAAGCATAGATAATAAAATATCCCTAATAATAGCTATCACACATTAATATTAAATATTAATGCCAATCATTGATTTAATTAATTATTATAAACTAATTAATTTTTTAATAATTTAATTAACCAATAATCACAACTCCTCAAGACAACCCAACATAGGGTAACATAAAATACCACGAGACAACTCTAACGACAATACCACGACTGACAGGATACCAACCTAAACCTAGAGTGTAGAATGCGATTTCATGTTACCTCCTATCAACTTGCCATTGTGATGGACACACTTAGACCTGTCAAGCTAGGTGGAGTTGATGATGACAACATATGAAATAACATATATCATAAATGATCAGGAAAGTGAAGAGAATCACAAGATCATATCGTGCTCGCAATGAGTGATATGACATCGTCTCTATCACAAATACACAAATAAGATAGTCACGAGAATTATAGCATCAACTCATCCAGTGTAATCATAAAGTGAGGCTAGCACATAGCATGCAACCATCATATCACCAAAATAAAATGTGAATATTGCATAAGCATATAAACCGGCAAATAATAGACCATCATAATAATAATCCATGGATGTCATCTTCCATATGAAACCATAATGTCAACTGCAAATATGACACGTCTGTCATCAACCATAGGGAATCCAAATCATAGATCAATCTATAAAATCTATCAAAAGCATTGTAGAATAGTCTAAGTTATAACCATGTCGTCTATCGATGCACAAAAAGGAAAGATGAATCAAGGAGGGGCACTACATCCTGCCCACCTTGTCCCAGGCTTACTCCTTGAAGTCTGAAATGTTGACATTGTGTTGTCATTGATGTCAACCGGTATGAGAGATGTATGTGCAACACTGCCATGAAGGAGTACAAAATGAGATATCTTTGATACCACCTTGTGTTGCAGAGCACCATTAAGGTAAAGAAGAGAATTTCATTCAGAGGAATGATCACTGGAGTCACCGGTACACAAGTTAGTGCCTGACTTGTGTGGAAGAAATGGTAAGGTTATCAGTACAGTGTATCACTGATAAGGAATGGATGTCAATTGATAAGTGTTGTGTTGACAGTGTGTAGTTGCCAACTGGAAAACTCATGACCAGTGTACAAGCAGGATGGGCAAGGTTCTTGACCTGTTGTTTGTGATGAAGAGGCAGAATGTTACCTAAATCACATGAACACCAGAGGAGAAGAATGAGCTGGTCACTAGTATGCTGTGTGGTTGTAGAACAACATGACTCCCACCGGATGAAGATGCAGTCACCATGTGAAGAGATGACTGACAATGAATGTGCCCACACCGGATCACATGTGCCTGTTTGAAGATGTGCTGCACAAATAGGGAAGTCACATGAGTGCATTACATGATGCAGATGACAAGGTGTCACTCCATCGGCAAGTGGAGATTATCAGCTATTATGCATAGTGTGCATCATAGTTCTGAGAGATAAGGAAGAAGAGGTAAAGGAAAGTGTTGAAAGGCTCACACTAGAACTACCGGTAAATCAAAGGAATGCCTCAAGTGCATAAGGTCAGGGATATGCATTGGACCGACAGAGAAGGCATATTGTGTTGCCAATACAGATGAAGAAGGATGGGTTTGTCTCTTTGAAAAAATGGTTGAGATATGTTCCAAGGTGATCTGGGAGAAGGCAAGGTTGAGCAGAGGGAGTCAGAGGAGAATGACGAGATTGGAGATGGAGTCTGGTGAAGGTTGATGACATAGTATCATCAAGAGCGTTTACCTATATGTATGTCCACCTGTAATACAGACAAGGTGCAGATGCAAAAGACTCCCATTTGATGAAGATGAACATGCTATGGATAGCTAAACTTTCCACCCTAACCACTCAGTAACCACAGAGTTACATCGCTCTGCCTGAGGGTAAGTAAAATAGTTTTTTTTACAACTAACTTATAAAACCATTTTCTGACTAAAAACAACAGAAAGTAAAAAAAACACGGGAACGGTTATCCAATTCATGGCAACATGCGACTAGTTTGATCCATCTTCCACTCCATGAATGCCTCCATTAATTACTGGATGACAGGTTCAGTCGGAATGACTACGTGTAAAATTCGTTGTTGCCAAACCTCCTTATCACTATGCACCTGTTTTACTTTATCCACATGGTTGTTCAAATGATCTATGCATAAAAACAGTAAGGATTCGGTTTTAGCAATGGCGGAGAAATCTTTCTTGGTGACCACCGTTTCACTCCTAACCATATCAATTTGCACTTCAGAATATTTTCTTATGGCTTCACCAGTGTCAACGGTTTTTCCATCCTCTTTCATATATTTCACTCCAATGCATTTTAGATCATTAAGCATGTTTTGTACCAATTCAGACGATTCTTGCTCAAGTTTAACAAATTCCTCATAGCCCAGTTTTATTACCGAATTTATCCATTCAATGTTATTTTTGCAAATGTACAGAATATTTTTATTAAATCCCTATAAAGGCTTTTCTGCAAGGAACTTCATTACGCCATCTCTTTGAACTTCTTCCATGTGAGGTACTATTCGGGCCCACTTGGCTTCTTTGTTCTTCCAAGTTGTGTTTTCCTTTCCCAACTCTCGGATAACTTAAGCAACATCATCATACACCTTTCTCAAATACCTAATGTATTCTTTTCCCTATTTCATGATCATATCTAACCATTCAAGGACCACACCATGTACCATTTTAATCCTTTGTACTTCTACGAGCAACTTCTGATTGCTAGGGGACTTGGGATCAAAGAATGCTCATTGTGCAGATAGTGGTTCCGGATCTAGTCCATGGATTGCGTCAATATATTCCGCCATTTTTCTTAAGTTTTATTTTAGTTCCCTTTTATCCTTTTCATCTTTCCAAGTCCTAGTTATGATCTTTTTCATCGAAGCTTCAAGATGAAGAACATCCGTGGCCCGAGAAGTAGTACCAAAATTCACCTTTTCAACAGTAAAATACATGACTGTAGGGTCCTCTATTTTCTCAGCTGTCAATGGGCAAGCTATCTCTACAGTCTAATTCCCACTGTCAGCATCAAAATCAATTCTTGAAATGGTCTCGAGTTTCTTCACTTTGGGAGTCTTCCCCAAGCACTTGTTCACCATATCTTCCAAAGGGACCAAAACTGGAACTACATTCCTTTTCTTTCTATTTAGGGTATTTTCTAACCATTAGAGGTTCAATGCGCACAGAAGTTTCATCAGAGCTAGCTACAATTTCCTTTTCATTCCTTACTACCAATGTGGTAGTAGTGTTTGCCAAACTATCCACTTGCTGAGTGTCATTTGTAGCATCAACATTTAGCACCTCCAAGTCTGGATGAGCTGAAGGATCTTCCATATTAGGAGAGGCTTCTAAATCAACTAGCATTGAATACACAAGAGATTTCTTAGCTCCGCTTTTGGTTATGGCCTTGATGATCCTAGTAGGAGCTAGTTCATTTTTTATTTCCATCGGCCTAGCACTCTGACTAACTCTAGTCTTTGTTCTGGATGATCCTGCAACACAAGATGTAACATGGGAATTAGCCAATGGGACTTCAGAGGATGAGGTTGAATCTTTCTTAGAGACCTTTCCGATTCTTCACTCTCTTAGCCATCTTTCAATTATTTTGATAACTGGGAATGTCCTTGTTTGAATCTGGTCCTCTTCATCTTTTTCCTAGTCCACTTCTGGAATGACTCCCTTCTTCCTATCATCCACAAACTAAGGATCCATCAGTTCACTCTCATCATCCTTGACATTAGAAATATTCATTGTCAACTCAAAGGCCATGACTTGCGGTAGGGTGAACCTTTAGTGTGTCCTCTTGCTAACTTAAAACTCATCACATCAATCAGCCCAAAAATCCTCTATATTTGGCACATGGATAAAATCTTTTCTTAATTTTAGATGGGTGGCGACAAACCCTTTGGCATCAAAATTTGCTCACGGACCATATAATTGAAAATTCAATTTTTTAAATTCTAGTTCCAAATTCAATTCATTAGAGACACTACTACAAATAAAATAAGTTAATTCAATTAGAAATGAGACACTTGTTGATGTCTGGCTCTGTACTTTGTATCAATATAGGCCAACTGCCAGCATATTTCCATTAAAATCTGTTTGTCAAATGCATATCTAGGAAGCTTGTACGGTTCTCCTTCAAAACCCCCTACCCTTAGGTAGATAAACTTGGGAAACTGTATGAAGAAGCTGCCATTAGTACCAATTAGTTGCATAGATTCATTAGACAATCTTTTATGAATGTTTCCCTTCAATTCATACACCATCCTGCCTAGGAATATGCCATGCACTTTATGATAATTTTCACAGGACCTTTGTTGTTGAAGATGCGGGTGATATTCAAATATTCTCATATTGTCCACCTACGCTTAATGGTACAAACCAGGCCACAGTCTAACACATGTGCCAAGCAATATAGAAGATATGATGACATATAGAAGTTTTTTTTACCGAAGCAGCTCAAACCTTCATGCAACCTGTCTGCAATTAATTTTTCCCAATCAATATATCTTTTCTCACCAAAAATGACTTGTATGAAGAAGTACATCCAATCTTCCCAATAAAAGGCCATTTGGTTCCCCCTTACTCTATGTAACAAAATGACTATGCCTTGACTTCTTGGATTAGATGTTCCTGTGTCAATGGACTTGGCAGTCAAGAACCTCCTCTTTGAAACTTTAACAACCAGTTCCTTGCAATGACATTCCTATAGAATGATTTCTTTTATGAGAAAATCCCCTTTGACTTGCACACCGTCCAATCCTCATATTGCTCCTTCTCAGGTCTTTTCATAATGGCAACAACAACCTCCTGACTAACCCTAAGCAGAACCTCACCATCTGTGCTTCTTACACATCTCTCAATAGGGTCATATCTATTCATGCATTCTAGAACCAGCTCAGGACATCACACCGCAGGAGGGAAAGTTGCTGCTTCCACTAACCAACTATCCAGAATCCTCTGCATTAAAGGAGGACCAGTGGGATTTCGTGCCCTTTCATGGAATTCGTCTAGGTCTACTGACGACATAAAAGTGTCCCCTAGCTCTGACAAGGTACAAACTAACCAAGACTTTTGGTCTATCTTGGGCAATTTGGGTCTGATTTTGAATTTGCCAACAAAAAAAAATACAGCAAGGGAGACGAACTAAACCAACTGAACTACCAAGAAAAGCTTCCAATTTAAGAAATCATAGAGATGAGAAGAAGATTTTGAACTCACCTTTTATGCAAAGCTCGAAATCCAAAGAGACAAGAACAAAAAATATCGCCTGTGCAAATACCTTACTTACCAAATTAGGCAAATGAAGAAGGCAAGTATTTATTTTTTATTTTTTAAATAAAACAAAACTTGAGAACAGGCTTAAAAATCGGTCACAGGATTTGATATGATTGTAACTGCATGCTTATCCATGCCAAATTATTCTGAAAAGACTTAATTCTGACAATTCATTAATTGCAAGTCTTTTCCCTCCACATCCTTCCCTGAAATAATTATTCTCAAGTAGGATCTTCTTTTCGACTCATTCCCTCGAAGTTCACCCTTTTAAATCTAGAATACTCCCTCCATGGTGATGCTTCGTGATTTTTATGTCCGCTACTTTTATGTCCAATGCTATTCAATCCTTGAACTTTGAACTTTGAACCCTCTGAGAAGTAGTTCAAATGTTCAAGTTCAAAAGAACATAACAAGGACAAACTAAGACAAAGAGAACAAAATGCCGCAGCTTATGCGTTACAAGGACGGGACTCAGGCAAGACTTGACTTTCTCAGCTTTGAACTTGAACGTTTGAAAATGTTCAATAATTCAAGTTCAATAACAATTGACACTAAGACCATTAAATTTTCTTTTTAAAAACAAATCCGCGATACAACATGCTCCACTTGAACTTGAACCTTGAACTTAGATGAGGTTCAATTGAGAGGCTCAGTTCAAGATAAAATTTAATAAGACAAAAACCAAAAATCACACAAACCCGGACTAAATATACACTCCTTATTTTTAAATAACATGAGAACATAAATGCCTCAGGAGAATGAGGAGGGTAACACAAATGATGTCAAATATTCCATTCACAGTTCATGATTTGTTCATATCGGAAGTGTGATTGAGCTTTGGTGAGGTCCGGTGAGATAGAACGAGACATCCAATAGAGTGTGTAGTATTTTGATTAGCGGTTCATTTTGGTTGAATGTTTTGTGTTGTGGATCTCAGAGAAGCATTATGGATGTGTAATCTACCTTATTCCAAGTTTGTGGCCTCTGGTGAAGATTCTTGAGTAAGATAAAAGATTCGATTTACATGTTTTTGGTTAGAACAATGTTCATCAACAGTAACATGTGGATATTCATTATGCGGATTAATCTTGGTGGTTGTAATTGTGTTTGAGGATTATTTTCTGACATATGGATAACATGTGGACAATTCTTTTTCGTCCGCATATGCATTGGAGTTCGGATTGAGCCGACTTGGAGAACACGTTTCATTTGTGTGTTATGCATTTTTGGGCCAACATGTAGATGGCCTAATTTGATGTTGTCGATATATAAGAGCGATTGCTATTATCATTTTGGATATCGATGATTGTGTGTTAAGTATTTGTAAGAGATTGTGCATAGTTTCATGTGCACAAGTAAAGGATTTGTGCTTCAGATTACAACAAAACAATGCAGTATAGCATAGAAATGTAATATTGTGTACTTTATGCTTAACTGAAGCTGTATTTTGGCATTTGTAGGTGTTGTTTATCTGTTTAGACATTCCAATTATATTTGTAATCATTTTGTAAGGTAGTGAGCCTTCTAGGGTTGCAACCCTTATTGTAATTTGAACAGTGAGCTCTAGGTAGTGTGCTTGAATCCATGTGCATTCCCCTTATGTGCTTGATACTTAAGGTGGAGAGCAAACACTAGTTTATTTAGTTACTAGCATTAATTTAGATTAATCTAATAGCCATCTTTGTATTTCGTCAGATAAAATGTACTTAAAATTTGTAATACTCATGGGTCCCAAAATTGTTTTTATACCATTGATTTCCATTGAGGCCAACAATTGAAAAGAAACTCAACTCTCATGAGCATTACAACTTGTAGGTATAGTTTACCTCATGGAATGCAATGATGGTCATTAGATTATATTTTGAATCAGTGGTGGCAACTAAATATTGCTGGTAGAACCCTAAAGTAACTAATAATTATGATGTATTATTGACAAATTAATTTAATCTTTTACAATAACTAATAAAATTTTGGCGAATCTGATCCAACCATGTATCGAATATTTGGGCGAATCTTTGAGTTAAAAAATTTAATAAAATAAATTATCTGGCGATTTAAATAAGACTGAAATAAAATTTTGTAAAAAATGTGGTGATTTAGGTTACCTTAAAACTTGAACTATTAGCCAAATTTTGATTTCCAAATTTTAAAAAATAGCCAATTGGCGAATATTAGCCACTAAAGAAATCACTACATTGTTGGCGAAAGGAGGTCTCCTTTATGTTGAAGGCGTGTAACCTTGTTTCTAGATTCCTTAAGACATCAACATATGACTATGTTGACATATTAAGTGGGGCCATACATATCACCCCTTTTATATTATACTTTTGCTCTATATTTGGCATGTCTTATGTGAGGCGTTCATTCTTGAAACAAGACAAAACGAAGTCTTATACGAGATGCTTCATGCCTGAAACTAGACACAACCTTTTAATATGTCTTATATAGGGTAGACATGCTCTAAACCAGAGAAAAAAAAGTTTTATACTATTTTTATTTCATGTCCTATACAGGTTGTTGCATGCTCAAAACCAAACAAAACAATGTCTTATACGGGATGCTTAACTTCTAAAACCGGATAGTGACATATGTAGTAAGGTGAGTGGAATTAGCAAAACATAGCTAGACTATTCTGCCTCTCCTCCCCACCATGGATCACCTAACATAACACAACTTGCTGGCCTGTGGAATCCATGTTCCTTCTTTCTCTCCCATGAACCCATAGCATGACACATTTTGCCAGTGTTGGATCATGGTTCATTGTTCTTTAAATTGGTGTACATTTTTGTTCTTTCTACAAGTCCACTTGTTCTCTTGCAATAACATGCGGATAATGATATTAGAGGTTGAGGCATTTTGATTATCGAGGCCTCTTCAACTAGTTGACTTGAAACTTTTAGTTCTAATGATGTTTACTTTTGTTTATGCTTGAAAGTTACTTATTAAGGAGCATGCTCATGAGATCATACTCTGATAAAGTAGGGGCCAAATGTGGGGTCGCAAATTGTACACCTTTATTAGTATGTTCAATTTCACACTTTCCTAGCACCTATTTTAGTACTTCCCTTTCCTCTATGCATTATAGGACCTTTATTGACTTAAATTAATATTAAGGGTCTTATTCTTTGAATTTATTACATCATCACACTCTTATTTGAGCCCTTAATTATAGGCATGCCCTTTATTCTTTTAATCCCAATTTAATCCTAATCTTGCCCTATTTTCAATCTTCAAGGCAGATTTTAGCATATCTACACATTTTTTTTTGAGACACCAAGATCGATTTAGGATTAGAATCATGCTATCTCACATCCCTAGAACATTGGAAAAAAGCTGATAGGAGCAGGTAGTATACTACTTGGTCCTGAACATTTTCCCTGAATTTCAAGAGAATATTAAGGTGGTCATACCCTATTCAAATCTAGCTCTGTGCAAAAATATATCAATTCTAAGTCAGCATAATGGTGATTTTAATTATGAAATCCTTATATAAGGCATCCTTCTCAATTCATTTTCAACAATTACACCTTATGCTAATGTTATCATCAACTCAAGAGCAATTATTCTTCCTCAAGAGCAAATCTGAGTCAAGGAGGAGCAAAAATACATCAAGGCATCTTCATATTATGTTTCAATTATAATTTCATGATAAATTTTATGTGATTTTTCATGTTATTTAATCAACACATGAAGGAATTATCCTAAGAGCATTGCATCATCTATTGGAGGTACAATCATCTACTTTCAATTATTTCATTTGTTCCCTCAAAATGTAATATTTTCCAATTTAGTTACAATTTAATTTTTATTTCAATTAGGTTTAATTCCAAACCCGATGTTTGACCTAAGGCAAACCCCTATCCACAACCCTTTCTTTCCTCTTGTGTACAACTACAGGTACCCAATGGAGCCAAGAAGATGAGAACAACATCATGACCCAAAAATAGAGCATCCAACCAAATTTCAATAGAAAGTGTCTGGACCAAGGTTCTCCGGTCCTCCTAGAATAGGTTCAAATTTGATAGGTGTCTCTTGGATTATCTCAAAATCTATATTTTTAAACAATGGCACTAGGCGCTCTGGTTTGAGCACCCTGGTCCTATCAGTTTGGTTACAAATTTCAATTATAGGCACACAATCAGATTATCCTCCCATTTTTTTACCTATTGCACAAAGATTTTGTTTCATTATCAGTTAGCATAATTAGTCCACCTTGTTATTTCATGCATTTACCTTCTTACCCTAGGTTTGTCATTCAATTTACATCTTTTCAATTACAATTTCAAGATGAGTTACCTAAAGCTCAAATTGTGTTCTCTCAAGATGGGTTACCTTCTAAGGATATTCAAAATCATTATGATCCTTGTATGATAGTTGTCCCTATTAATGGTAATTCTATAAGACGAACCTTAGTGGACAATGTATTTGGCCTTAATGTTTGTAGCATTGATCTGTTGGATAATATTATTGTGGACACTTCTCTTATTCAACTTGAATCTCTTTCTATTCATGGCTTTGACAATGCTGATAGGTCATCCTTAGGTACAGTAACCTTTCCCATTAAGATAGGACTTGCTATTTTAGCTACACCTATTCAAATTATGCTTGAGAAGCTTACTTACAACCTTGTTCTAGGGAGACCTTAGATTCATCGTATGCAATCTGTCCCTTCCACTCTTCATCGTCAAGTCAAATTTATTTATAACAACAAGATGTATACTTTGCACACTGATACTAAATTACAAGTTTGTTTGCAAAATTCATCTGATTCTAGATCTTCTTCACATTTTTCTAATTCTTCTACTACTCAAGTTTAAACGTCATCTCCTCCTAAATACACTTCTTCATCCGAAGAGGTACTCTTAGATGATGATTGGGGGTGCTTAGATTTTACACCTACCTTTATAGTAGAATATAAAATCACCCCAATAGGGCCTAAGACTAAAAATAGTGATGATATGGTGGAACCTAATAAACGATCAACTTTGCCTAAACAACTTAGTAAAAATTTTGTGGCTTCTTCTAATTCAATGTATTCTTCAAAATATTCTTCTAGTTCATCTAACTATGACATTGAGACCTATGAGACCATGCCATCTCTTTCCGATATGGAATCCCTTTATGGTATGAGTTTTCACATTTTAGCTAAAAGTAGTTATAATGGAAATGGTTGTGGCACAAGTGGACAAGGGATTAGAGTTCCTTTAAAAAATAAGATACGTAAAACCTCATTCAGACTTGGATATAATAGTTCAAAACCCACTGAACCATCTACAATACCATCTCTCAATGTGAATTCCATATTTAGTAGTGATGACTGTGCTATGTTAAATGAAACCCTTGATGACCTTATTTCAATTATATCATCCTCTTCAGCTCTCAACACTCATAAGGAAATGGTGATGATTGACAAGTCCCTTTATGAGGCTTTCCTAGTGGTTATTAAGACTGACAATCCCATTTGTGAGGCTTTAGCTTCTATTCATTCCAATACCCTCACTTATAGAAATGAGGCCCTAATGAGTTATGTTTTTCCCTTTCCTAAGGTTTCTTTTATGTATATGAAAGTTTGTGTGAAAGTGGAACATGACATAGAGGCCTATTATTCTTTTAGAGACTATTATGTTGATCAAGACATTCTGATGCTTATCATCTTATGTATGATTTTATTTTCATTGATTGTAGATCATTTCTTCATCCAATATATCATATATTTAAATAACATTAGTTTCTAGCATGATGCTCCTCATTACGTGACACTAGTAGCTTACCTATCGAAATATAATAGCCTATTTTTGTACCTCATCTTACCTCTTTTTTGGGGGGCAAGAATGGCTTTCAAACATCTCTCCTTAAGATTTATTTGTCTCAAGTCAAGACAATTTACTCAATTTTTGTCTTAAACCCTCACTCTGTGTAGTAGTGTCACATGTTGATTATCTGATTTATCATCCCTTCAACTTTTGTTGGAAATTCGTTATTTGATTCATTTTGACCCATTTGAACATTTTCAAAATTTTTCCACAGTGTTTGTAACTTAGCTATATGAACACTTTGATATGCATTTACAAGAATAGTCAATGCCTCTTTAGAATGTGTACAACATCACTTATTTGAGGAAAAATTGATTGACATAGTGCACCTTGAATTAGAAATAAAGCTTCATTGTCTTTTTGTGAATTTTTCTAGAGTTAATGCATTAATATTTTTTAGGTTCTTCATATCCATTACTAATAATATGCCCTAAATCTTTAGATTTCAACAAATTTTGCATTCTTGGATTGCAATAAGCAAAATTCGTTCGACCCAATAAACAAAATGTGTCCCATTAAAATAGGAATCAATAGTTTTGATGTCATGCAATATTTGTTATCTCAAATAAATACAAAAAAACAACATAACGGCTATTGTCAATCAACAAAAAAATATCTTCATCTGTTTAAATATATGACACTTTAAAAAAAAATAAAAAAAATAAACCAAAATTTTTATTTTTAAAAAAAAATCAACAAATATTTATCTTTAGATTTAATGCCGTTATGTTTTGATTTGAAAAAAAGCTTACAGCCCACAACATAAGAAAAAATTATCTTTCCTCTTGCTGTCTCACATAGAAATGTGAAGAACAAACAACAATAAAACTTACCTTCAGAGCCGTCTCCTTTCCTCCTTTTATTTGGAACAACAACTTTTCTTTTGACTGGACAAATACAATTACCTTCCTTCAAAACAGCGATCCTTTAAAGAAAAAGAGTGATTGCGATCTTATTATTCTTCTCTTATAAAACAACTCTGTAAACATAATAATCTCGTCTTTTTCTATGCTCTGATATCAATTGAAGGTATTAAATTATTATAAATACAATTCTAATACTAATTAGATGCAAAAATATTGGACGACACATAGAAAAAATACTATAGAATTCACCCACTGAATCCAACTAATCAAGCAACTAGTTACACCAAATACTAAGTAGTCAAAACGGTTTACTAACATCAGCTAGCAATGTTTCACTGCTATTCCTGTAGAAGTGAAGAAAGCAGAAAATACAGAAATTGCTACAGCAATAAAGAGATACAGATTCTTTTATTCAATATCAGACGCTATAAGAAGTTTTTGCTCATATGATCAAGGATTGATTGATCAAATTATCAGAAATGAGGAATGCATTACAATCCCTTCAATGAATAGAGGCCTTTAACAAACAACAAATTTTAAAATTACCTCAGTAAATATAGAAGACTTTAAGGGACAACAGATTTTAAAATTCTAGAAGGTTATGACAAATTTAATATATATAATCTAATTTTATTTTTAGCTTCATATTAAAATAAAGAATAAAAAAAAAAAAAAAATATTACTGTGCATACAATTCTTCTCATGCCAAATGAGAGAAATTAAATATTCCAACAAGAAGCATATAGGTTGAGAAAAAACACAATTATATTTTCACAAGTCAGAAATTAATATTTTATTACATTTCTTCTCATGCCAAATGAGAGATTAAATATTCCAACAAGAAGCACATAGCGATTGAGTAAAACCTCAATCTTGTTTTCACAAGTCAGAAATTAATATTATATACAACAATCCTCCATAATATTTTCCAAGTGGCTCAAACATTTTGCATCTCTTTGGTTAAAGCGGGAGCTATGGTGGTCAAGAGATCTCTGATAGTACTTTGTATAAACATCTGCCCAGCCTTTGTTGAATCTGGTCCGACAATCGACCCATTCGTCGTGCTTCTGTTGAAGACGTTTTACAATTACTGGTAAACAGCGATCTGGCTTTTCAAGCAGCAGATCTATTATACGAAGCCCGCAATTTCCATAAATGAGCTCAATGCACCTTAAATTCATAGCTGCAATGGCCAAATGTTGACAAATTACTCGTCACATTTACAACCAACCAAACTAAATATCCAACTTGTGACTATAATTACAGAAACTCTTAAAAAGAAGCTACCTGTCAGGTGGTCTTCAATTCTGAAATGAGCATGTTGCTTTTCCAGTAACTCATGTACACGCTCAATTGCAGCTTCTAAATTTTTTATGAGCATGTCCAACTCAAATCTGGAAATTCAAAATTTGACAATGTTAAATACAAAATAATACACCTGTATACTATCTTCAGTGATAGGGAGCACCTAACACCAAATGATAAGCTCTCGCTCTCTGTATGTAGTATGCTTGGTTAGTTTATTAGTACTCCAGAAAACTCATGATTTTCCACCGAATAATTACAAATTGACAATCCTTAAAAAGTACTCCTATATGTAACTAGAAGATTAACTTCAATATATGTGGTACCTGTCATCCTCACAATTGAGAATAGCCTGCTCATAAGTGTTAAATTGCCTTTTTCTTCGGTAATCCTCTGTACCAGATGCTACTGATACACAAATATCATTCAATACCTCTGCGTCAAGATCAGTTGAACAGCTGGCAACGGGTTTCAGGAACTGCAACATAATGAAATTAATGTTGATTCTTCAGCCAAATTTTAAATAGAAAAAACAATCATACATCTCTACATTATGAAATAAACTAAAAAAGAAACAAGATCTAGGGAGGTCAGTAGATAGCTTGAGAAGAAGTGCACAAAGGAATTGTATTTACAATAAGAATTTCGAATGCAAAATAGTGGCTTAGACTGCAACTGAAGATTTATAATTGTATGCAAAAAATAGCGGCAGTTCATGCAGATGGATTGTAATAATGCATGTTTAAACTTTGCTTATGAATCCCACCAGACATTGATTCTTCCATTAAAATAAGAGAGATTTTCCTTACATTCTGTGGTATCAAACGGTATCTAGGAGTACACTGTTCCAAATGAGAAAGGTCCATCTCTGATTTGGGTTTGTATGTGATTTTCTCATTGTTTGAAGCTGGCAAAGCATTGCTACCCAACATAGCCCTTGATTTGTGATGTTGATCCTTGTGTCCGTCTCGTAGAAAATCTTCGGAAGGGAGCAAGATTTCGAAGCCTTTTGGGAGAAATTTATTGAAACCTAAAAGAAGTTCATGGCTCTTAACGAGCTGTTTCAATCTGGCAATAACCTTGATCGCATCACATCTGCAAATTAACCAAAAATGCCGGTTCAAAGAGCGTAAAATACATTATCAATTAGAAATTCGGAAGCCCTAAGTAAAGATTTGCAAGGATTACATACGTCTTTGACCTAAAATCATCGAGGATTTGAATAAACTCTGCGAATTTTCCCATATCATCTTTGAAATGCTCTTTTACTGAAATCAGATATGATTGTGCGTCTATCTCTGTTGGCAAAGGCATCTCTTCATAACCTTCGGCGAACCTACAACTGAAATTAACGCAGCACAAACGACAAGAAATAGTCAGAAATCTCATGTTCTGCCCAAGCTTGAAAGAAGCAATTAATTTCCAGCTTAGTATAAAAACTAACTTACCGTTTTGGTCCCCGAATCTCTGATCTTTCCTTCTCCGCTGCTCTCTTCATTATATAAGCTTCAAAATCTATAATTTCTCCCTTGAATTCAAACCCGCACAAGAAATGATGAAAAATGGGCGATAAAATCCGATTATATAATTATTTTTCTCCCGCGGAGTCGAGTAAGTTGTGATTGGTTTTAAATCTGCGCTAATAATAACTAATCTGAAGTTACCCGCGAAATGCTCATTTTAGCCGTTACAAGTTTGAGGGACAAAAAGCTGAGACTAGAACTAACGTGAAGTGCAGTAATGCGCGGCTATCCAACCGATAAAACAGGCATCTCGTACATCTGATAACATCCATTTTAACAAAACGGAGGAAATCAAGTGTAGTTTTTGCCGCCCACTATTGTTTTCTGTGAATGCATGAAATCGTTTTTATTTTGTTTTATATATCATAAACTATGACACATATTTTTTATTTTCTTATATTACATATTTATATTATTTATTAAATATCATTTTTTTATTTTTAGTTTTTTTAATTAAATTTCATTCTTTAATTAATTTAATCATAGATTATAAAGAGTTAAAAAATTAACTAAAATATTATAGTCTAAATTTATTTTCTATTTTTACTGAAATGTCACTTCTCTTTGATCTTACTGATTTCTATAAATCTAAAATTCAATTTTTCTAAAAAAAAAAATTTAAATTTTTATACAAATCATTAAATAAAATATCAGTATGTACATTAAATCTACTCACATGTGTTAACTCCTCAGTAAATGTTTGGTAAATCTAATAGACATTTTATTTGTTTTTTAGATAGATTTAATTTCTTCCAAATATATATTGATAATATTTGAAATATAATTTATTTTTTTAATATAAATTTTAGGTACATTAAATTGTGCTTTTAACATCTTATTATTCTCTATTTTAGATTTTTGTAAAAAATAGAAAAAATCATTTATTATGAAATAATTTATTAATTTAAAATTAAATAAATTACATGCTAGTTTATTTATCTTCTTATTTTATTCTAATAGATCAATGCATTATTAAAAAGCAAAAAAATAAAGAAAATGTATTAAAGAAAGAAAGTCCATGTGAACAACAAAATAAAATAGAGAATAAAATGATTCTTTTAAATTTGAATATTTATATTTATTATACAAGAGACACAAAACATCAAGTTCAAGCATCAAGTTCCTCCCAATAATGTGGTTAGCATAGAGCAGAAAATAGAGAAGCATTTGGATGGTATTTTTTTATAGTAAACGATTTGTTTAGTTTGAAAAATTTCAAGTATTACTAATTATCAAATAATTTGAAATATATTTGCATAAAAAAAATAAAGAATGTAATTAAAAATAAACTTGATTTATTGAAAGTTAATATACTATATACTTTGGTCACAATGATAAGCGCATTAGTACTTTCTTACTTTCTTCAAGGAGAAGCTAAAGAGTGTACACGTACACGTATTGTTTGTGCTGGGATGATCAAATATAATATATAATATAATATAGTCAAATATATGTGTGATGATCAAATATAAACATTTACAAAATAAAACTTTAATCATTTCAACAAATAGTTTTCCATATTCAAAATAATTGAACTACTCATCAAATTAATGATATCAAATTTTCACATTGTACATTCAAATGACAAATCTATTTAGAAAACTGTTCCAATTTGGTACAAAAAAGTATGGGTTAAAAATTGTACCATGGGGCATTGAGTGGAGATTTTGAGCTATATATTTTTGGTAGAAAAGAGTGATGGGATTAATGTTTTATTGTTTTTCAAATGGTGAAACTGATTTTTTACAATTTTGGAATATTCACATGCTATTTTGAAAATGATTTATTGAATTTTTACAATTTTGGAATATTCAGAGCCTTTATTTTAAAAATGATTTATTTGAGTGGAATTGAGCTAATCTCATATATCTAAGTCATAAGTATTTAATCTAGTGCTTCATCTTTGTCATGGACATTAATGGTTGAGTGTTAATTGACACATATGTTTGCCTATTAGATTTGAATCTTTGCAAAATGGTTCTCTGTTGTCAAATAATCTTCTGTGTTTTAAAGGGTAGTCAACAATTTTCAATGCTATTGCTGCTAGTTTTGAAATCTTTTTCTTCAATTATAAAACCTTTCTGCCTCTAACAAATTCCACAAAACTCCTTAATTCTATCTACACCCTTACTACAAGTCTCTTTTCACTCATTGCTTATCCTTACTAACAATTGGCAAGAACTCTACGCTTGCGTCTCTTGTTATTAAATATTATGTTTAAAATCTTAATCTTTTGTATTTAAATATTTTTAAATTTAAAATAAAAACTCTCTATTTCTCACATCATCTCTCTGTCTCCCCCTTTCCCTTTATCTTCATATCTACTTTTATCGTAGCTATTGGTAGGAACATGATGCTTTGCATCCATTGTTTTTATATATAATTTTTATTTTATATTATATAAAATATTAAATAAATAATTAAGAAACCAATAAAAACAATAATTAAGAAATCTATGTAATTTTTATTATTTATTTTATATAATAAATTATATATAAATATATAATATAAATAATATATATTATATCTTGGGTGGAATTTTTTTTACCCATTGCTTTGGGTAATGTGTTACTAACAACTTCTTTCCAACTTATTTTATTGTGACTAACTATCTTTTCTTCTTTGTGAAGAGGGTTTCTATTTGTATGTATGTATATATATATATATATATATATATATATATATATATATATAGGATCATCAGTATGATAGAGGATTAGTTTTTAACAATTTTTTTCCATTTTTTCACATGCTCATTTAGAGCTCTACATGCTTAGAAAAAATATATGTTTAATAGAAAATAGAAAATAAATATTATAATTAAATAAAAAAATAAATACTATATTTTTTAAAAAGTTTCTTATGAGAAATACAATCAAGTAAATTATGGTTCATGGTGACATTTTTAAATTCCCAAAACTTACCTAATTTAGTAATTTTTTTGAAGACATGGATGATCAAAAGAATGAATGGTAAAATGAAGAGGTTAAAAAAATGACCTTATAATGAAGGTTCGTTGATGGAGAGGATAGGCCCTTTAGGCATTTAACAATGTTATTAGAATCTCCCTCAAGCCAAACTTTATTAAATCCCAAAGATTTGGGAAGGGCAAGGGCTTGATAAGCTGCCATGGCCTCGTCTAAGTGGTTGGTCTGGGATCCCATGGGGAGTGCCACTGCCACAATACAATAGCGTGTTTCATTTCTTAACACTTGTCCACACCTAGTCAGCCCCAGATTTCCCTTGGCCGCCCCATCAAAATTAGCTTTGATCGAACCAGTCGAAGGAAAAAACCACCTACTACTTTCTCTCTTATTTTTTTCGTCACATATATCTATAGAAGAGGAAACATTCCAGTTTTTGAAGAGCTTCGATTCATCCTTGCTCCTGAAAAGAAGAGGCTTACCATTAGCTTTCAAATTTTCCACAATGGCCCACTTAATTTTAGTAAACATCACTTCAGGGGAGGAGAAGGACTCTCTGAATAATCTGTTGTTCCTTTATTTCCAGATTCCCCAAACCACATGAGGCAGGATGAGGTCCCATAGAAGGTTGATAGAGTCGTTCAAGGAAGGGCATCTCCAACAAGTGAAACACTCTTGGATAGAAGCAGGAAAGACCCAATTCATGTTCCAAAGCTGCAAAATTTGTGACCAAATAGCTTGAGAGAAGGGGCAGTGGATAGTTATATGGTTAACATTTTCTTCCTCATTATGGAAAAGGTAGCACCTATTGGGTAGATGGAAGCCTCTTTTGCAGAGACTATCAATGGTGCAGATTTTGTTTTGCAGAATGATCCAAAAAAATATATTGATCTTGGGAATGAGACCACGAATCCAAGCTCTAGACCAACAAGGGGGAGGCTCAAGAGAGTGGAACAATAAGAGGACATTAGAAACCATCGAATAACTACCAGAGGAAGTACCCGCCCAAAAGATTTTATCTTCAAGCAAAGGGTCCAAAAAAATAGAATTAAGCAGAATCATAACAGGGTTAATGGATGGGTCTATGGCACTCAGATTCACCCAATGGTTATCCCTCCAGCAGTAAGCCATCTTAGTACAAAATCTGGCCTTGCACACAAAGATAAAGGTGTAAAAATAAACCTTGTTGGAGAGGGGGGTCTCCATCAACCAAGTATCCTCCCAGAAATTGACTTTTCTACCATTACCAATAATCCATCTTTTACCTTTTCCAGCAACCATTTTAGATTGGACCACATTATTTCAAATTGCCAATCCAGAAGGGGCTTCATAGCAATTAAGAAAATCTGCAAGAGATATCTGAGGTTGCATCTATTTGGCTTTCCAAATTGAATCCCATTCACTGGTTTTCCCAAACAATCTTCAGATTTATTTAGCGAGAAGGGCTTTATTAAGAGTTTTAATGTTTCTCAAACCAAGGCCACCCATTCTTTTAGGTCTACGAACTTTGTCCCATGATATCAGAGAAATCCTTTTCCTCTCCTCTACCCCTAACCAGAGGAAGGACTTTTGAATCTTTTCAATACCTTCAGCAAACTTGGTCGGAATTCTAAATAGACTTAAAGCATACATAGGAAGGCTCTAGAAGGGAGGATTTTAATAATTGGATTTTCCCTGCTTGGCTCATAAGGGCTTCTTTCCAGCCAACAATTGTTTTGTGGAATCTGTCCACCAGGGTACTCCAAAACGTCTCAGGAGGATTTTTGCATAGAGGGAGACCCAAGTAGATAGAGGGGAGCAAACTGATCTGACATTCCAAAATTCTAGCAATTCTTCCCTGCCTATATTTAGGAGTGTTGAGGAAGAAGAGAAAACTTTTCATCCAGTTAATCAGGTGACCCGAGGCTTGGCAATAGATATTTATAATCGATTTAAGGGTCCTGGCTTCCTTGATAGTTGATGCGCCCATCAACACCGTGTCATCAACAAATTTTTGATGGGAGCATACCCTCTCAACCGACGACGGTTTGGAACCTTTTAGTTGACATTCATAAACAAGTTTTTTGATAACAAACAAAATAGGAGATATAGGATCCCCTTGTCCCAAACCTCTTGACAACTTGAAAAGGGGGGTAGGAGAACCAATGACAATACCTAAAAGTGAGGGAGTAGAGATCAGTTGGGAAATCAGCTGAATCACTTTCTTACCGAATCCGAAATCTTTAAGGATTCTGAGAAGAAAACACCAGTCCACCCGATCATAAGACTTCGATAAATCAAGTTTCAATAGGAAACCTTGGTTTTTGGAGACTTCCAGGGAGTGTACAACCTCGTGGATGGAGACGATGGAGTCAAGAATATGCCTTTTAGGAATGAAGCTGGTCCGATGAGGAGAAATAATGTCAGGAAGAATAGAAAGAAATCTAAGGGTGAGAACCTGAGATATAATCTTATAAAAGGAATTGCACGGACTAATCGGTCTGAAAAGCTCCATAGAGTCAGCGCTCGGAGTCTTGGGGATAAGGACCGAAAATGTGACATTTATCTCTTTCAAGATCAGCTTAGATAAAAAAAATTCTTTAACACCCTTAACAATGTCTTGGCTAATAATGTGCCAAAACGATTGAAAGAATAACATAGGTTCTTCACTAATTTTCATTCGTTCTTCTGTAGTGGAAAGAATGCCACTCAACTTATCAATTTTCATAGATGTAAGTTCTTTTGAAATTTCAATTATGGAAACAACATTATCAAATTTGGAATGATAACTTATTAAATTTTCTCAATCACATGTTGATTATCTAATTTATCATTCCTTGAACTTTTGTTACAAACTCATTAAGTGATTCATTTTGACCCATTTGAAAGTTTTCAAAAATATTCCTTAATGATTACAACCTAACCATATGAACACTTTGATATGCATTTATAAGAATAGTCCATGCCTCTTTAAAACACGTACAACACTACTTATCCTAAGAGAAATTGATTGACATGTCTTCAATTACAAATACAGTTTCATTGTCTTTTTGTTAATTTTAATTGAGTTCTTGTTTCAATTGATTATTTAATGCATTAATATTTTTCTCTGTTCTTCTCATTCTTCTCTCTATTCTTCTAAAACTTCTCGTCTTTTTCTAAGGTGCGATACCAATTGAAGGTATTATACTGTTATAAATGTTCTGAACTAATTATGATCTGCAGATCATCAGCAGAGATGCTTCTATTCAATTTCGTTCTTTAACGCACAGGATTCTTTTATTCAATTTCAGACATCATAGGAAGTTCTTGATCATGACCAAGGATTGATTGATCAAACGATGAGAGATGAGGAATGCATTTCGATCACCTCAATAAATAGAGGTCTTTAATAAACAACAAATTTTAGAAATTCTAGAAACTTATCATATAAGTCCGTATAAATTACAAACTTAACGTATAAAATGTATATTTACGAATCTTATTTAAAAAAAAAAACTGCGCTTACAATGCTTCTCTTTTTAAATGATAGAAATAAAATATTCCAGCAAGAATCACATAGAGATTGAGAGAAAACTCAACCATGTTTGACAATTTAGAAATAAATATTTCGTTACAATTGTTCTCATGCCAAATGAGAGAAATTAAATATTCCAACAAGAAGCACATAGAGATTCAGATGTCAGAAATTAATATTATATACAACAATCTGCCCATAATATATTCCAAATCATAAATGGAAATGGGTTCTCCTCTTTTTGCTCAAACATTTTGCATCTCTTTGGTTAAAGCAGGGACTATGGTGGTCAAAAGATCTCTGATAGTACTTTCTGCCCAACCTTTGTTGAATCTGGTCCGATAATTGACCCATTCTTCATGCTTTTGTTGAAGACGTTTCACAATTACTGGTAAACAACGATCTGGCTTTTCAAGCAACAGATCTATTATACGAAGCCCGCAATTACTATAAATGAGCTCAATGCACCTTAAATTCATAGCTGCAATGGCCGAATGTTGACATATTACTCATCACATTTGCAACCAACCAAAACTAAATACCCAACTTGTGACTCTAAGTACAACAACTCTTACAAAGAACCTACCTGTCAGGTGGTCTACAATTCTGAAATGAGCACTTGTCTGAGTTGCGTAGTCATGTTGCTTTTCCAGTAACTCGTGTACACGCTTGAATTTTTTATGAGAATGTCCAACTCAAATCTGAAAATTCACAATTTGACAATGTTAAATACAAAATAATAAACATGTATACTATTGTCATAAATAGGGAGCACCCAACACCGAATGATAAGCTCTCACCCACTGTATCCAGTATGCCTGATTTGTTTCAAATAATCCCTTGCGTATATATTCTTCATTTTGGAAGGGCGTCTGCTATGACAAATCAAAATATCAATGAGGAGTTACAGAATCTTCAATTGTTAAAAGAACATTTTACTCAGCACTTATATACCAATTCATCATAACTCGAACAAATCCAAACAATTCAAAACAAGAAATGCATATAAAATGTAGGTTTCAAATGTTAAAAAAAGTTTTTAATAAAATTAAAGACAATGTAGTTTCTATATCACAATAATTTTTCCTTTATATCATTTCAAATCACACCCCACTCTATAATCCACCATCAAAATGAATAAACGAGAAGAAATCATATTCAGAATTACCTTAATCTTCTGAATATATCTTAGGGTTTCCTTAAGCTGAAATCGTTGTTTGTTTCGTAGACAATCTTTGGAAGGACACAAGATTTCGAAGCCTTTTGGGAGGAATTTATTGCAACTTAAAAGAAGTTCATGGCTCAGCTGAACCCCAATCGCATCACATCTGCAAATTAAGCAAAAATGCCCGTTCAAAGAGCGTAAAATACATTATCAGTTAAAAATTCGGAAGCCCTAAATAAAGATTTGAAATGATTACATACGTCTTTGACCCAAAATCATTGAGGATTTGAATAAACTGTGCAAATTCTTCTGTGCAGATTTGAATAAACTGTGCAAATTCTCCTGTATCATCCTTGAAATGCTCTTTTACTGAAATAGATACGATTGTGCGTCTATCTCTGTTGGCAAAGGCATCTCTTCGTAACTGACATTAACGCAGCACAAATGACAAGAAATAGTCAGAAATCTCATGTAGTGCACAAGCTTGATTAAAAAACTAATTATTTTCCAGCTTAGCATAAAAACTAACTTACCGTTTTGTTCCCTCCTTCTCCGCTGCTCTCTTCATTATATAATTAAAGCAAGATGGGCTTGACAAAATCCGATTATATAATTAATTTTGTCAATTGGATTTTTGCTAATAACTAGGTAATCTCAACTTACCCGCGAAATGCTGTTTGAGGGACAAAAAGCATCTCGATAACATCTCGTGACCAAAACTAACGTGAAACGGCATCTCGTACAACTGATAACATCCGTTTGAACAAAACCAAGTGTACGAAATCTTTTTAATTCTCACATGTTAACTGTAGTTTTTGCCGCCCATTATGATAATTTTTATTTTTATTTACACGAAAGGTGTATTCTATATGAAGTTGAGCAGCTCACTTCAAATATCAAGGGTACAAAATTCTTTACACGGAATGGAAGATGATTCAATAAATCACAATCGTCCATCTTTCCGTCAATTCATCTTCTTCGACGGTTTAACTCCTGGATAAATGATGCCTCAGTGGGCGACCCGATACATTTTCCCCGGGCCGTTAGTACCATCGATGTTATTACTCTACCAATACTGTCGGGTCCAAAACAATTTGCCTTTGAAATCTGTGTGATGGTGGGTCCTCAAGTCCAGTCAGCCCCTTGCCTTCTGTCAGAGCATGCTAAGAGTCTTTCAGCGTACTCATAAAAAGATAGGGCACGAATTTCAAACATTCCCAACTGTCTCTTTGCCATCTGTTTACTATGCTTGCCAAAAAGGCTGTGGGATAAGTTTCTGAGTTAAAAGATATTTGACTTGAGAGTATTAAATATTCTCGATTTGTTAAAAACTGAGAAAAATAAAAGAAGGTGAATTTGTCATGTAAATCTTGTATACGTGGAAGTTAAGGACATTTAAATTAGTTTTGCTGCCTGATATGATATACATGGAAGTTAAGGACATTTAAATTATTTTTGCTGCCTTGTATACGTATTTGGATATTTGCTCCACATAACATTGAAGTGGGTTCATAAGTCTAATTACAAATAGAAATCTTCCAAATTCAAATAATTTAATATCTGTTGTTATAGGACTTTCTTGGGATTGTATCATGGCAATGTTAGGGCCTCAACCTTCACCCGGCTTCAGTATAAAGTTTTTGGCAGAAGCTAAGAGTTCCTCTTTTTCTTTGCTATTAATTATCTTAACTGTAAATTTCATAGTTGAACGAATATCAAATAGTCCAATGGTCTTAATTAGAATAAGGATAAAAATTATAAAAATTAATGGACATATTAATTTTTTAAGTTATATTATTATCCTTTTTAATAATTAATTTTAATGAATTGTTTTTAAAAGGGCTTGGTCCTAGGTCGCCCCTTCGTGGATCGCAACTTAAGGTGTGGGTATGCTCCCCATGGTCTTGAGTTCGAGTCGTGTGTGTTGCTACCTTGTGAGCGGGTCGTACACATGCGGAGATTAGTCTCGCTTCGGCGAGGACACCTCAAGATTCCACGATAGTGAATATAAAAAAAATGTTTTTAAATTAAATTTACCTATTATTAATGAAATTGTCATAATATAAATATTACTCTTATCCGCTTTAATAAAGAGAATAGTTTAATTTTTTAATTTAATTATTTATTAATTTATAAGTGTATTATTTATTATTAAAAATAATATTATAATTATATTTATTAATATATATTATAAATTATTAAATATTAATATATATTATATTTTACAATAAAACTATTAAATATAAGTATGTTAATTATTATAATTAATAGTTAATATATTTTTATAGAGGGGAAGAGTACGAGTAGTCACCTTAAGATTCTAAACAATACATTGAATTTAGATGTTTTTTTTTTGTTTTCTTAGTATGAGACTTAGGTGTTTATAGCTATTGTTTGGCTTTTGGGTAGTTATGAAAAATGTGATGGGATTTGTGCATGCAAGGATAAGAAAGTGTTCATTTTAAGTTGAGGTCTTGATACATATTTTACATTTTCTCATTAACTGTTCGCTTTGACCACCACAAAAATTGTATAATTATCCAATATTTATGCAAAAATGCCCCAATAATTTATTGGGTATACTAGTGGGCAACTAGATGATTTTTAGTGGACTATCTTCATTAATGAAATATAATGAACCATTGGTGGAACATGAATGTTAATTGGGCCCCTTCCCCAAGTACAAATTAAATTAACACATAAATATAATACAATATATGATATACATTTATAATGATACAAAATAAATTATATATAATATAATTATTTTATTATTATACATATTATCATTAAATATTATATTTTATTGTACGTATATCTTTCCATATCATCTCTCTCTCTCTCTCTCTCTCTCTCTCTCTCTCTCTCTCTCTCTCTCTCCTTATATGTCTCTATCTCTACTTCTCTTTATTTGTAGATCTTTCTACCTTTTTATCTCTCTATATGTCTCTATTCCTCTCTCTATATCTCCTTATATCTCCATCTCTCTATCTCTCCCTATTTAAATCCATACCTCTCCATCTTTATCTATCATTTTACCTTTCTTCATCTCTCCCTATCTATCTCCATAACTTTCTATCTTTACCTCTCTTTTTTCCTCTCTCTCTCTCTCTCTCTCTCTCTCTCTCTCTCTCTCTCTCTCTCTCTCTCTCTCTCTCTCTCTCTCTCTCTCTCTATATATATATATATATATATATATATATATATATATATCTTGTTATCGCTCCATCTCTATCCCCTCTTATATATCTCCCTCTCTCCATCTCTCTCTATATATTACTTCCTATCTCTATCTTTATTTTTCTATATCTTCCCTCTCTCATTCTCTCTCTCCATCCTTCTTTTAAACTCTCTCCTCTCTTTTTATCTCCCCCTCTCCTCTTCATATCTCACTTCATGTCCATATCCATCTCTACCTATATATATACATAACTATCTTCCTCTCTAACTTTATCCCCTATCTCTATCTCCTTACTCCTACCTCTCTTACTCTTCCCCCTCTATCTCTACCTCTTTATATTAATATCTCTCCCTCGCTCTCCCTATCTTCCCAACATCGTTCATTTGTCTTTCTATAATCTATATTTCATACTCCTTATTCATTTTTCTTTCTATAATCTGTATATTTCATAAAAAATCGTTCCTTGATATCCAACATCTTTGGAAGTAACTTATGCTTCTAAGCATCACTTTGGTAATTATAGTTGCAACACAAAACATCAAAGTCAGAGAAGAACATGTCAAGATCTTCAACATATTGTTCTCAAAACATTGGTAGAGCTGAATGAATTATATTCTTCAATGGGCTTCCTGCATAGGATGAGATGAGATCATTATTGGCCAAGGATCGATCATTAAATTATTGTTCTTTCTATATGCGTAAACCATAATTACAAATTTTCAAGGTACCCAATAAGATGAAGGTGAGGTTATGTTTTTTTTTTATTTTCTTAAATTCTACCACTTTGTAATTTATATAAGTCTTCGAATTGTTTTGCAAACTCAAAAGTGATAGTCTTTAAAAGACCACTTGGAGGCTACAATTCAAGATTTTGGAATTTTTGGTTTTAGTAATGGAATATTAGGTGGTGATTCAAGGTATAATTTTTCTGTGTTCATTTGTTGATTTATAGTAATTGATTCATTCACACATTTCTTTAGATATTTTATACTCCTTATTCATTTGTCTTTCTATAATCTATATATTTCATAAAAAACCATTCCTTGATATCCCATGTGTAGATAGAGTATCATCCAAGTCTAATGCAACATCTTTGGAAGTAACTTATGATTCTAAGCATCACTTTGGTAATTATAGTTCCAACACAAAACGTCAAAGTCAGAGAAGAACATGTCAAGATCTTCAACAGATTGTTCTCAAAACATTGGTAGAGCTAAATGAATTATATTCTTCAATGGGCTTCCTGCATAGGATGAGATGAGATCATTATTGGCCAAGGATCGATCATTAAATTATTGTTCTTTCTATATGCGTCAACCATAATTACAAATTTTCAAGGTACCCAATAAGATGAAGGTGAGGTTATGTTGTTTTTTTTATTTTTTTAAATCCTACCACTTTGTAATTTATATAAGTCTTCAAATTGTTTTGCAAACTCAAAAGTGATAGTCTTTGAAAGACCACTTGGAGGCTACAATTGAAGTTTTTGGAATTTTTGGTTTTACTAATGGAATATTAGGTGGTGATTCAAGGTATAATTTTTCTGTGTTCATTTGTTGATTTATAGTAATTGATTCATTCACAGATTTCTTTAGATCAAGTTTAATTATCTTTTTTTTTTCATTTGTTTGTTAACTAATTGTAGCCTCACTTCTTGTTTCAATTTTTTTGGGTTATTAGACTATTTACTATAGTTTGTTTGACAAATATACGTTTCTCATCTTTTATTTGATTAATGGATCTATATGATTTAGCATAATGCAAATTAAGGGTAGTTGCCTAGTCCTAACTAAACTTGCTAGGATATCACGTCTTTAACACTTTTCTTGAGCAACGATGCCAAAATGCTAGGAACAATTTGAAGGAACTATTATTCATTCTATATTTAAACAATATTTTGATATTTTAGTTTATGATTTAGTTTATCCTATCTCAATTCTAGGGAGTAAACTTTGCCGAAGGCATAATGACAATTAGCTTAATGAAATAAAATCTACTATTTGAGATAACTAGATTTATGCTAATCTATTACAAACATTACAAATTGGTGATAGGACTTGAGAATCTTAGCTACATGAATTCTTATAAAGACTATAATTTGGCTACATGAAGTATGTTCACATTGTTGTAAAATAAAATAGAATTCAATTCATAATCATCAACTCAATTTACAACGCACATTAATTTGAGTTTATTACTAATATCTAAACACAAAATAATTATTATTATCAGCTCAAATAAGGTACAAAAAAATTTAATCAAATCTAGAAATCTACACACCTGCAAATTGAAAATAATAAACAAAATGAAATATCTATTTACTAAGAGTGGCCCTCCTTTTAATTTGCCAATGAGAAAACAAGATTCTTAGAGATTGTTCAAAATAAATCGTTTCTCTTGTTAATCGAATTTTTAAGATATCATTATCTATATTATATAATACACAGATTGTACTTATATACCCATTCATTCTGTTTAACAAGTTATCAAAAAATATAAGAGTTACTACTTTATAGCTTATAACCAAAATCCATGGATTCAATTAATAAGAGTTTGATGTGTAACCACTCTTTTCAAATTTCTAGTTTTAACCACATATGCTAATATTAAACATTTCAATAAAATGGCAAACAACTGGACAACTTTCTTCAACTACCATCCACTTTTATTTTCTTTTTCCACTTGATGAACTTTATTCTCCTTTCCTAATAAAAAGTGACCATGAGAATTAGCGTCCCCAAGGCTATATTCTATTCTTTCAATACATTAAGCATTTTTTATTTTATAATACTAATAGTGGTAGGAATATGAACAAAGGTTAAACTAAAGTATCACTATAATAGGATAAATGATCTAAAAACCAATAAACTTATAATCTCATCAATTTATAAGTTATTTTTCTCAATAGAATAATATAAAAAGTTATCAATTATTTTTTTATTAATAATGGCCCTAATACATTTTCACTTATGTGATCCAAAATTTGGTACTATAATTACATCCATTTAAAAAATATCTAGTCACATTGGAGAATTAAAAATGTGGAGGCATTCAAGTTTCCTCTCATCGACTTGCAGCTAGACTTGTTAAACTTTAGATGCACACTAGAATCATTCAACTTTAATATAATAAGTAAGTTTCTCAAAAATATTGGAATACACAAATATTATCAAGGGTTTTAAACAATAAGATGCATTTATCTTCCATTTGCAACTTAATATATTTTGGAACAAGATGAATCAAAATTAAATTAGAAGTATTTAAATGATCTACAATCAAATCACCATGTTTTACTTATTAAGAATATAAGTATCTTTGGAGATACAATTTATTTGTTAGACTTTGAGTTTGGTAAATATTATCTATCCTCTTCCATAGCTTGTATGTACTAGTCTCTTTAGAAACATTCAAGAGAATGATATATATGTCAAAAATAATGGTTTATTGTGTCTTTTGGGATGGTTTTGGTTCATTTACAACTAGCACCCACAAATCTCTTTCCTCTGAAACATCTTCAATCTTTAGATTTCATATCTTGTATCCAATGTCATCAAAATTCTCAATATATGAAAGTGAGGCAAAGGCTATGTTTTTCAATCCCACCCAAATTTGTAAAACCACACAATGCAAAAGGTTTTAATATAGCCAAAAAGCCTTGAACACTTTAAAAATATATGTTCCAATCCATATAGAGCTATTAGCTCTAATACCAAATGTTGAGAAACAAGGTGAAACTACTATAATAAAATACTCTATAAAGTGAATCCAAATGTAAAATATGATTTATTTATGATTTTCATAAAAAATATTTTGCAAATGCATAAACAAACACTAAAATAAATAAATAACACACAATATAAACAGATGATTTATGTGAGGAAACCCTTTTGAGGAAAAAATGTCCACTAGAGAAAGAGGATAAATATGTATTTATATTCAATGCACATGAGATAATATCAACACAATAACACTTTGCACTTTGAATAACTCTAAAAACAACAACAACCATGTATATGTAAATAATGATATGAAAACGCCATCTCATACCTTCAATTTATATGAAAGAAGAGAGGCCAAAACCACAAATTATTTTACCAAAATAATAAATAGAAAAACCACGAAATAATGCAAAAAAGTCCATGCTCATCTTGGAGAGCGTCTTTTGAGAATAGTAAATGCATCAAATGACTTCACTAAAAGGAAGAAAAGGTGTGGAAAATGCTTCCAAACACTAATCTAGTGGGAGAGATGATGCAAATTTTCGTATAAACATTTAACTAGTTATTATATGAAGAAAACACATATGGAAACAAAGGATAAACATACAATATCATCACACCATGAACTCCAAATATACTTGTGGAAAACCCTTTTGGGAAAAAACCACACACTCCAAAAGAACAATACTTTGTATTTAGTAAATACACATGTTTATAATAGATTCCAAGCACCAAGACTCTTCACAAGAGTTTTAAATCAAACACATAAATCCTAGAGTGATCTTAGAATCATCACAATACCTATAGAAAATAGTCTCATGCAAACTATAAAATATAAAAAATATTTTTATTGTCATTGCATAGGAGAAAGAGCCCAAGATAGATTCCAAGATCCATGTGGCAAGAATCTAACAACTGTAAGTGTTTTCCTGACTTACACGATTCTTGCATGCATGTGAATCAGGATTATATACCCATCACAAAATCTCCAACTAGGGCACCCATGTTACATGAAAACACTTCCGTCAACATGTAGAGAGCTTAAATACATGCAAACCCCTTGCATGCATTGGATGCTACCTCCAAGAATAGCCAATTGTCATATAATCCACCACAAATGTCATAGATTTTGTGATGCATATGAACAATTCATAATCCTCAATAGGTGTCAATCATTGTAGTAGTGAAGCTATCTGCCTAACTTGAAGTACACTTTAAAGAAAAAATTAGCACTTAAATGAATAAAAAATGAATCAAAGAAACAATTTGTTGTAGGAAATCTTGTTGGAGACTACTTTATATAAATTAAGACAAATCCCTACATTTAACAACTAGTTATAAGAAACATCAAAACATACTTTCTTAGGCTTTGTAATTGTCTTACAACAAAAACTTATTCTCTACAAATTCGATACAAGAAAAACAAAAGAAACTCCTCACATTTGAAGCTATACACTTTTTCATATTAAATCTCTCCGTCTGGGAACTAAGGTGCCCTCTTCATATTCCTCTAGTTTTCAACTTTTTGCTCTCTTTTTCCATCCTTTTTCACAGGAGTTGCATATTCTCTCAAGATCTAAATTTTAATGTTCTTTTTCCTCCTCATTTTGGGTGTTGAGATTATCCAAGTAACTATCTTACGAGTTGGTAGGTAGAATTTGTTAGGAAAATGGTGTCTCAACCTTGCATTTACATAAGGCTACTATTTATAGTGATTTTTCATTTGAGCATGAATTAATGCAAAATTTTCCTTGAAGCTTTGGATTGTCTAGATAATCATGCTGATAAATTTTTGTTGCAAGATCATGCCTATATTCAAAGATATTAAAGTTTTTTTTTAATTGGCAACTAAATTTTTGAAGTCAATTTTGAAGGTCTTAGAGGCTCCAAAGTGGTCCTAAAGTGTATATAAATAAAATAGCATTTTTTTTCTTGATAGAGCACATTGCAAGCTTTTTGGAGATTCAAATGGTTTGTCAATTGGATACCTAGGTCAAAAGTTATGACCTCTAGAAGTTGGGTCTCCCGAGATAGAAAATGTAAAAGCATGTAATGCCTACCAAAATACCCTAGAAAAACATAGCTAAGTAACATGCAAATAGAGATAATAATATTTTTTAACTTCATCTATTAATGCAACATAATCAACTAAGAGCACATATGAATTAAACATCTATCTACTAAATATGCACATATTCATCTTAAGCATGAACATAAGATCACATTATGCAAGCAAGATTAAATACAATACATCAATAACATTCCCTAGGGTATCTCGATACCATTACTTAAATAAATATACACCTCCAACAAATACTAATTTCATAAGGATTAGAACATTGAAGAGAATTAACTTTATCCCAACTAAGCCTAATCAAATGGCAATTCATTCAACCATGAATCTAGATCCATATTCCATAATTAAACAATATCCAAGATACAACATAGATATAACAATGAATATAACATATTACATAAGGATCAAATATCCATTATATCAAATTTATGATACTCAATCTACATATACAACTATATCATGAATGCCATACGTATCATAATACATCAATCCACTATGAGAATCCATCCAATAGTTGAAGAGATAAGGAATCTACTTCCACGCACAAGAGAAACCAATGAAGAGCATCCTAATGGAAGAAGGCATCAAACCACCTGAACTTGTGGAACCATAAGGAACCACCCCTCATGCTAGGAGATGACACAAGATCCCACACACACACTAGATCTAGGCTGAAACCTAACAACCAAAGGATGAAACCAAACTCCCTCAAGTGAAATCCACAAGAACAATACACCAACACACCAACACACCATATGGCTAAATCAAAAGCATGAGATCTCCAGAGGCTTCTCCAATAAATAAGGCTTAAGGTGCTAGGACCTACATGTAGGGAAGGAGTGCCATCACACACTATCACCATAAAGCAACCAATGGGAAAATGTCTCGACATCCATGATACACATGCCAAGCCATCCCTACCTTTGAGGATATCAAGGGAGTTCGACTTACCTGTAATAACCAAGGTCTTCCCAACCATTCCCAGATTAATATAATTACACTAGGGATATGATTTGAGGCCACAAGTCAACTCTTATCTTATTATGGTGATTTACCTCTACCCATCCCACCTAGGGTTAGTTTACTTATGTTATCGTTTGATTACAAGGTAAACTCTCAATGAGCTATCCTAGTGGTCTAGACCGTAGTACTAAACATAAATAATCCTAGTAGTCTAATCCTCATGACCCCAGTCACTCACTTGGAAGCCCACTCCCCCTAGCATGCACCTAGACCTTAGGGTAACATATCACATAACAAGGGCTCTCAATGCAGCATAACTGGATAGCCGAGGTTTAACAACCAATATGCTATAATCAAAAGACACGAATGCCATATGCCATTTAATCACAACCTCACAAGCAACATGGAGCACACATCATGCAATTATCATAATATCAAAAGTAAACTCAATATGAGCCCAAGAGAAAATAAATGCAAGGCACAACATCTTTCTTGTAACCATACAACAATACAAATACACAATTTAGATCAAATAGCTAGTCTTGGGACAACTCAGGAAACCCAAAATGATAGTCTTTGGATACTGAAAATCAAAATATAGAAATAAAAAAGGATTCAGAAAGCCAGGCAAAGCAGTTTCATACATTTTCTCAACAAAGTAGTGCATATGGAAACCAAAACAATGCCTTCATAAGGTACTTTAGCGCATATGACTAATGAAACAATGCTTGTGTGAACCACATCAACACATTAGGTAACTGAAACAACACACTCAGGCTTCAAAGAGCGCCTTTGACCCCTAGACTGGTGAATTAAAATATAATGATAGCACATATACCATAAATAATGACGCCTTTGCAAACTTTGGCAACGCGTATATTTACTAAAACAATGCATTCACCTACCAGAATAGCAAATATATAGTTTCAACGTATTCGTACAATAGTTAAGCGTATACGCAAAGCAAGACTCAGAAATATGGAAATCAGAGGATACGACTCAGCTGAGGATACACTAAATTATTAATTATGACATAAATTCGACTTAGAAGAGACACAAGACAACTCTTACAACTCAACAAATACGCACAAGGGATATAGAATCCAAGCATGATATCACACCGTGAAAAATACAAAAACCATTGACGACAACACCAGAAGTATAGCCATTATAAACAATAATTCCCAATATACTTATTTCTTCTTTACCATGTAAATAATCTTACAACATAATCAATTTTCCCAACCCCTGCAAACAATCTTTACATAGACACAGTGCAAACAAGCTTGTCTCAAAATTGACATGTAGATAACACGGGAGTAATATCTCCAACCTGGAAGTATATAAGTGATGGAAAATGAATTCGATGAAGTGCAACAATTCAAAATCCAAGCCAAGCCAAGACTCCACAATCCAAATTCATAGAAATATTTTATCACCAATAGTTTTCTAGAAAATCTACCACAGGCTAATCCCACGACAATCTCAGAAACTCAATATGTAGAGGATTAAACAAAAACCATGAAAATATGTCGGCCAATGAAAGCAATCTATAAAATATATTTCATACCAACCCCTACCTCAATTTGAGGCAAAATATATTAAAATAATATTATTTATACTTACCGAGCTCACAACCTGGAATAGTAAAATAGGGTAGGTAGAATAAATAATTAATTAAATAACCCAAAGGGGTAAAAGGAATTAAAATAATATAAACAACCAATTAAGTAAATAAACCAAGGCACAATAAGATATAAATGGCCAATCAAATATTAAAGCCACAACTATATAAATAAATAATAAATCCAAAAGGGATTAAATAATAAATCATTAAACAAAATAACAATAACAATATAAATCACCAATTAAATATAAATCCATAAAATAAGCATAGATAATAAAATATCCCTAATAATAGCTATCACACATTAATATTAAATATTAATGCCAATCATTGATTTAATTAATTATTATAAACTAATTAATTTTTTAATAATTTAATTAACCAATAATCACAACTCCTCAAGACAACCCAACATAGGGTAACATAAAATACCACGAGACAACTCTAACGACAATACCACGACTGACAGGATACCAACCTAAACCTAGAGTGTAGAATGCGATTTCATGTTACCTCCTATCAACTTGCCATTGTGATGGACACACTTAGACCTGTCAAGCTAGGTGGAGTTGATGATGACAACATATGAAATAACATATATCATAAATGATCAGGAAAGTGAAGAGAATCACAAGATCATATCGTGCTCGCAATGAGTGATATGACATCGTCTCTATCACAAATACACAAATAAGATAGTCACGAGAATTATAGCATCAACTCATCCAGTGTAATCATAAAGTGAGGCTAGCACATAGCATGCAACCATCATATCACCAAAATAAAATGTGAATATTGCATAAGCATATAAACCGGCAAATAATAGACCATCATAATAATAATCCATGGATGTCATCTTCCATATGAAACCATAATGTCAACTGCAAATATGACACGTCTGTCATCAACCATAGGGAATCCAAATCATAGATCAATCTATAAAATCTATCAAAAGCATTGTAGAATAGTCTAAGTTATAACCATGTCGTCTATCGATGCACAAAAAGGAAAGATGAATCAAGGAGGGGCACTACATCCTGCCCACCTTGTCCCAGGCTTACTCCTTGAAGTCTGAAATGTTGACATTGTGTTGTCATTGATGTCAACCGGTATGAGAGATGTATGTGCAACACTGCCATGAAGGAGTACAAAATGAGATATCTTTGATACCACCTTGTGTTGCAGAGCACCATTAAGGTAAAGAAGAGAATTTCATTCAGAGGAATGATCACTGGAGTCACCGGTACACAAGTTAGTGCCTGACTTGTGTGGAAGAAATGGTAAGGTTATCAGTACAGTGTATCACTGATAAGGAATGGATGTCAATTGATAAGTGTTGTGTTGACAGTGTGTAGTTGCCAATTGGAAAACTCATGACCAGTGTACAAGCAGGATGGGCAAGGTTCTTGACCTGTTGTTTGTGATGAAGAGGCAGAATGTTACCTAAATCACATGAACACCAGAGGAGAAGAATGAGCTGGTCACTGGTATGCTGTGTGGTTGTAGAACAACATGACTCCCACCGGATGAAGATGCAGTCACCATGTGAAGAGATGACTGACAATGAATGTGCCCACACCGGATCACATGTGCCTGTTTGAAGATGTGCTGCACAAATAGGGAAGTCACATGAGTGCATTACATGATGCAGATGACAAGGTGTCACTCCATCGGCAAGTGGAGATTATCAGCTATTATGCATAGTGTGCATCATAGTTCTGAGAGATAAGGAAGAAGAGGTAAAGGAAAGTGTTGAAAGGCTCACACTAGAACTACCGGTAAATCAAAGGAATGCCTCAAGTGCATAAGGTCAGGGATATGCATTGGACCGACAGAGGAGGCATATTGTGTTGCCAATACAAATGAAGAAGGATGGGTTTGTCTCTTTGAAAAAATGGTTGAGATATGTTCCAAGGTGATCTGGGAGAAGGCAAGGTTGAGCAGAGGGAGTCAGAGGAGAATGACGAGATTGGAGATGGAGTCTGGTGAAGGTTGATGACATAGTATCATCAAGAGCGTTTACCTATATGTATGTCCACCTGTAATACAGACAAGGTGCAGATGCAAAAGACTCCCATTTGATGAAGATGAACATGCTATGGATAGCTAAACTTTCCACCCTAACCACTCAGTAACCACAGAGTTACATCGCTCTGCCTGAGGGTAAGTAAAATAGTTTTTTTTACAACTAACTTATAAAACCATTTTCTGACTAAAAACAACAGAAAGTAAAAAAAACACGGGAACGGTTATCCAATTCATGGCAACATGCGACTAGTTTGATCCGTCTTCCACTCCATGAATGCCTCCATTAATTACTGGATGACAGGTTCAGTCAGAATGACTACGTGTAAAATTCGTTGTTGCCAAACCTCCTTATCACTATGCACCTGTTTTACTTTATCCACATGGTTGTTCAAATGATCTATGCATAAAAACAGTAAGGATTCGGTTTTAGCAATGGCGGAGAAATCTTTCTTGGTGACCACCGTTTCACTCCTAACCATATCAATTTGCACTTAAAAATATTTTCTTATGGCTTCACCAGTGTCAACGGTTTTTCCATCCTCTTTCATATATTTCACTCCAATGCATTTTAGATCATTAAGCATGTTTTGTAACAATTCAGACGATTCTTGCTCAAGTTTAACAAATTCCTCATAGCCCAGTTTTATTACCGAATTTATCCATTCAATGTTATTTTTGCAAATGTACAGAATATTTTTATTAAATCCCTATAAAGGCTTTTCTGCAAGGAACTTCATTACGCCATCTCTTTGAACTTCTTCCATGTGAGGTACTATTCGGGCCCACTTGGCTTCTTTGTTCCTTCAAGTTGTGTTTTCCTTTCCCAACTCTCGGATAACTTAAGCAACATCATCATACACCTTTCTCAAATACCTAATGTATTCTTTTCCCTATTTCATGATCATATCTAACCATTCAAGGACCACACCATGTACCATTTTAATCCTTTGTACTTCTACGAGCAACTTCTGATTGCTAGGGGACTTGGGATCAAAGAATGCTCATTGTGCAGATAGTGGTTCCGGATCTAGTCCATGGATTGCGTCAATATATTCCGCCATTTTTCTTAAGTTTTATTTTAGTTCCCTTTTATCCTTTTCATCTTTCCAAGTCCTAGTTATGATCTTTTTCATCGAAGCTTCAAGATGAAGAACATCCGTGGCCCGAGAAGTAGTACCAAAATTCACCTTTTCAACAGTAAAATACATGACTGTAGGGTCCTCTATTTTCTCAGCTGTCAATGGGCAAGCTATCTCTACAGTCTAATTCCCACTGTCAGCATCAAAATCAATTCTTGAAATGGTCTCGAGTTTCTTCACTTTGGGAGTCTTCCCCAAGCACTTGTTCACCATATCTTCCAAAGGGACCAAAACTGGAACTACATTCCTTTTCTTTCTATTTAGGGTATTTTCTAACCATTAGAGGTTCAATGCGCACAGAAGTTTCATCAGAGCTAGCTACAATTTCCTTTTCATTCCTTACTACCAATGTGGTAGTAGTGTTTGCCAAACTATCCACTTGCTGAGTGTCATTTGTAGCATCAACATTTAGCACCTCCAAGTCTGGATGAGCTGAAGGATCTTCCATATTAGGAGAGGCTTCTAAATCAACTAGCATTGAATACACAAGAGATTTCTTAGCTCCGCTTTTGGTTATGGCCTTGATGATCCTAGTAGGAGCTAGTTCATTTTTTATTTCCATCGGCCTAGCACTCTGACTAACTCTAGTCTTTGTTCTGGATGATCCTGCAACACAAGATGTAACATGGGAATTAGCCAATGGGACTTCAGAGGATGAGGTTGAATCTTTCTTAGAGACCTTTCCGATTCTTCACTCTCTTAGCCATCTTTCAATTATTTTGATAACTGGGAATGTCCTTGTTTGAATCTGGTCCTCTTCATCTTTTTCCTAGTCCACTTCTGGAATGACTCCCTTCTTCCTATCATCCACAAACTAAGGATCCATCAGTTCACTCTCATCATCCTTGACATTAGAAATATTCATTGTCAACTCAAAGGCCATGACTTGCGGTAGGGTGAACCTTTAGTGTGTCCTCTTGCTAACTTAAAACTCATCACATCAATCAGCCCAAAAATCCTCTATATTTGGCACATGGATAAAATCTTTTCTTAATTTTAGATGGGTGGCGACAAACCCTTTGGCATCAAAATTTGCTCACGGACCATATAATTAAAAATTCAATTTTTTAAATTCTAGTTCCAAATTCAATTCATTAGAGACACTACTACAAATAAAATAAGTTAATTCAATTAGAAATGAGACACTTGTTGATGTCTGGCTCTGTACTTTGTATCAATATAGGCCAACTGCCAGCATATTTCCATTAAAATCTGTTTGTCAAATGCATATCTAGGAAGCTTGTACGGTTCTCCTTCAAAACCCCCTACCCTTAGGTAGATAAACTTGGGAAACTGTATGAAGAAGCTGCCATTAGTACCAATTAGTTGCATAGATTCATTAGACAATCTTTTATGAATGTTTCCCTTCAATTCATACACCATCCTGCCTAGGAATATGCCATGCACTTTATGATAATTTTCACAGGACCTTTGTTGTTGAAGATGCGGGTGATATTCAAATATTCTCATATTGTCCACCTACGCTTAATGGTACAAACCAGGCCACAGTCTAACACATGTGCCAAGCAATATAGAAGATATGATGACATATAGAAGTTTTTTTTACCGAAGCAGCTCAAACCTTCATGCAACCTGTCTGCAATTAATTTTTCCCAATCAATATATCTTTTCTCACCAAAAATGACTTGTATGAAGAAGTACATCCAATCTTCCCAATAAAAGGCCATTTGGTTCCCCCTTACTCTATGTAACAAAATGACTATGCCTTGACTTCTTGGATTAGATGTTCCTGTGTCAATGGACTTGGCAGTCAAGAACCTCCTCTTTGAAACTTTAACAACCAGTTCCTTGCAATGACATTCCTATAGAATGATTTCTTTTATGAGAAAATCCCCTTTGACTTGCACACCGTCCAATCCTCATATTGCTCCTTCTCAGGTCTTTTCATAATGGCAACAACAACCTCCTGACTAACCCTAAGCAGAACCTCACCATCTGTGCTTCTTACACATCTCTCAATAGGGTCATATCTATTCATGCATTCTAGAACCAGCTCAGGACATCACACCGCAGGAGGGAAAGTTGCTGCTTCCACTAACCAACTATCCAGAATCCTCTGCATTAAAGGAGGACCAGTGGGATTTCGTGCCCTTTCATGGAATTCGTCTAGGTCTACTGACGACATAAAAGTGTCCCCTAGCTCTGACAAGGTACAAACTAACCAAGACTTTTGGTCTATCTTGGGCAATTTAGGTCTGATTTTGAATTTGCCAACAAAAAAAAATACAGCAAGGGAGACGAACTAAACCAACTGAACTACCAAGAAAAGCTTCCAATTTAAGAAATCATAGAGATGAGAAGAAGATTTTGAACTCACCTTTTATGCAAAGCTCGAAATCCAAAGAGACAAGAACAAAAAATATCGCCTGTGCAAATACCTTACTTACCAAATTAGGCAAATGAAGAAGGCAAGTATTTATTTTTTATTTTTTAAATAAAACAAAACTTGAGAACAGGCTTAAAAATCGGTCACAGGATTTGATATGATTGTAACTGCATGCTTATCCATGCCAAATTATTCTGAAAAGACTTAATTCTGACAATTCATTAATTGCAAGTCTTTTCCCTCCACATCCTTCCCTGAAATAATTATTCTCAAGTAGGATCTTCTTTTCGACTCATTCCCTCGAAGTTCACCCTTTTAAATCTAGAATACTCCCTCCATGGTGATGCTTCGTGATTTTTATGTCCGCTACTTTTATGTCCAATGCTATTCAATCCTTGAACTTTGAACTTTGAACCCTCTGAGAAGTAGTTCAAATGTTCAAGTTCAAAAGAACATAACAAGGACAAACTAAGACAAAGAGAACAAAATGCCGCAGCTTATGCGTTACAAGGACGGGACTCAGGCAAGACTTGACTTTCTCAGCTTTGAACTTGAACGTTTGAAAATGTTCAATAATTCAAGTTCAATAACAATTGACACTAAGACCATTAAATTTTCTTTTTAAAAACAAATCCGCGATACAACATGCTCCACTTGAACTTGAACCTTGAACTTAGATGAGGTTCAATTGAGAGGCTCAGTTCAAGATAAAATTTAATAAGACAAAAACCAAAAATCACACAAACCCGGACTAAATATACACTCCTTATTTTTAAATAACATGAGAACATAAATGCCTCAGGAGAATGAGGAGGGTAACACAAATGATGTCAAATATTCCATTCACAGTTCATGATTTGTTCATATCGGAAGTGTGATTGAGCTTTGGTGAGGTCCGGTGAGATAGAACGAGACATCCAATAGAGTGTGTAGTATTTTGATTAGCGGTTCATTTTGGTTGAATGTTTTGTGTTGTGGATCTCAGAGAAGCATTATGGATGTGTAATCTACCTTATTCCAAGTTTGTGGCCTCTGGTGAAGATTCTTGAGTAAGATAAAAGATTCGATTTACATGTTTTTGGTTAGAACAATGTTCATCAACAGTAACATGTGGATATTCATTATGCGGATTAATCTTGGTGGTTGTAATTGTGTTTGAGGATTATTTTCTGACATATGGATAACATGTGGACAATTCTTTTTCGTCCGCATATGCATTGGAGTTCGGATTGAGCCGACTTGGAGAACACGTTTCATTTGTGTGTTATGCATTTTTGGGCCAACATGTAGATGGCCTAATTTGATGTTGTCGATATATAAGAGCGATTGCTATTATCATTTTGGATATCGATGATTGTGTGTTAAGTATTTGTAAGAGATTGTGCATAGTTTCATGTGCACAAGTAAAGGATTTGTGCTTCAGATTACAACAAAACAATGCAGTATAGCATAGAAATGTAATATTGTGTACTTTATGCTTAACTGAAGCTGTATTTTGGCATTTGTAGGTGTTGTTTATCTGTTTAGACATTCCAATTATATTTGTAATCATTTTGTAAGGTAGTGAGCCTTCTAGGGTTGCAACCCTTATTGTAATTTGAACAGTGAGCTCTAGGTAGTGTGCTTGAATCCATGTGCATTCCCCTTATGTGCTTGATACTTAAGGTGGAGAGCAAACACTAGTTTATTTAGTTACTAGCATTAATTTAGATTAATCTAATAGCCATCTTTGTATTTCGTCAGATAAAATGTACTTAAAATTTGTAATACTCATGGGTCCCAAAATTGTTTTTATACCATTGATTTCCATTGAGGCCAACAATTGAAAAGAAACTCAACTCTCATGAGCATTACAACTTGTAGGTATAGTTTACCTCATGGAATGCAATGATGGTCATTAGATTATATTTTGAATCAGTGGTGGCAACTAAATATTGCTGGTAGAACCCTAAAGTAACTAATAATTATGATGTATTATTGACAAATTAATTTAATCTTTTACAATAACTAATAAAATTTTGGCGAATCTGATCCAACCATGTATCGAATATTTGGGCGAATCTTTGAGTTAAAAAATTTAATAAAATAAATTATCTGGCGATTTAAATAAGACTGAAATAAAATTTTGTAAAAAATGTGGTGATTTAGGTTACCTTAAAACTTGAACTATTAGCCAAATTTTGATTTCCAAATTTTAAAAAATAGCCAATTGGCGAATATTAGCCACTAAAGAAATCACTACATTGTTGGCGAAAGGAGGTCTCCTTTATGTTGAAGGCGTGTAACCTTGTTTCTAGATTCCTTAAGACATCAACATATGACTATGTTGACATATTAAGTGGGGCCATACATATCACCCCTTTTATATTATACTTTTGCTCTATATTTGGCATGTCTTATGTGAGGCGTTCATTCTTGAAACAAGACAAAACGAAGTCTTATACGAGATGCTTCATGCCTGAAACTAGACACAACCTTTTAATATGTCTTATATAGGGTAGACATGCTCTAAACCAGAGAAAAAAAAGTTTTATACTATTTTTATTTCATGTCCTATACAGGTTGTTGCATGCTCAAAACCAAACAAAACAATGTCTTATACGGGATGCTTAACTTCTAAAACCGGATAGTGACATATGTAGTAAGGTGAGTGGAATTAGCAAAACATAGCTAGACTATTCTGCCTCTCCTCCCCACCATGGATCACCTAACATAACACAACTTGCTGGCCTGTGGAATCCATGTTCCTTCTTTCTCTCCCATGAACCCATAGCATGACACATTTTGCCAGTGTTGGATCATGGTTCATTGTTCTTTAAATTGGTGTACATTTTTGTTCTTTCTACAAGTCCACTTGTTCTCTTGCAATAACATGCGGATAATGATATTAGAGGTTGAGGCATTTTGATTATCGAGGCCTCTTCAACTAGTTGACTTGAAACTTTTAGTTCTAATGATGTTTACTTTTGTTTATGCTTGAAAGTTACTTATTAAGGAGCATGCTCATGAGATCATACTCTGATAAAGTAGGGGCCAAATGTGGGGTCGCAAATTGTACACCTTTATTAGTATGTTCAATTTCACACTTTCCTAGCACCTATTTTAGTACTTCCCTTTCCTCTATGCATTATAGGACCTTTATTGACTTAAATTAATATTAAGGGTCTTATTCTTTGAATTTATTACATCATCACACTCTTATTTGAGCCCTTAATTATAGGCATGCCCTTTATTCTTTTAATCCCAATTTAATCCTAATCTTGCCCTATTTTCAATCTTCAAGGCAGATTTTAGCATATCTACACATTTTTTTTTGAGACACCAAGATCGATTTAGGATTAGAATCATGCTATCTCACATCCCTAGAACATTGGAAAAAAGCTGATAGGAGCAGGTAGTATACTACTTGGTCCTGAACATTTTCCCTGAATTTCAAGAGAATATTAAGGTGGTCATACCCTATTCAAATCTAGCTCTGTGCAAAAATATATCAATTCTAAGTCAGCATAATGGTGATTTTAATTATGAAATCCTTATATAAGGCATCCTTCTCAATTCATTTTCAACAATTACACCTTATGCTAATGTTATCATCAACTCAAGAGCAATTATTCTTCCTCAAGAGCAAATCTGAGTCAAGGAGGAGCAAAAATACATCAAGGCATCTTCATATTATGTTTCAATTATAATTTCATGATAAATTTTATGTGATTTTTCATGTTATTTAATCAACACATGAAGGAATTATCCTAAGAGCATTGCATCATCTATTGGAGGTACAATCATCTACTTTCAATTATTTCATTTGTTCCCTCAAAATGTAATATTTTCCAATTTAGTTACAATTTAATTTTTATTTCAATTAGGTTTAATTCCAAACCCGATGTTTGACCTAAGGCAAACCCCTATCCACAACCCTTTCTTTCCTCTTGTGTACAACTACAGGTACCCAATGGAGCCAAGAAGATGAGAACAACATCATGACCCAAAAATAGAGCATCCAACCAAATTTCAATAGAAAGTGTCTGGACCAAGGTTCTCCGGTCCTCCTAGAATAGGTTCAAATTTGATAGGTGTCTCTTGGATTATCTCAAAATCTATATTTTTAAACAATGGCACTAGGCGCTCTGGTTTGAGCACCCTGGTCCTATCAGTTTGGTTACAAATTTCAATTATAGGCACACAATCAGATTATCCTCCCATTTTTTTACCTATTGCACAAAGATTTTGTTTCATTATCAGTTAGCATAATTAGTCCACCTTGTTATTTCATGCATTTACCTTCTTACCCTAGGTTTGTCATTCAATTTACATCTTTTCAATTACAATTTCAAGATGAGTTACCTAAAGCTCAAATTGTGTTCTCTCAAGATGGGTTACCTTCTAAGGATATTCAAAATCATTATGATCCTTGTATGATAGTTGTCCCTATTAATGGTAATTCTATAAGACGAACCTTAGTGGACAATGTATTTGGCCTTAATGTTTGTAGCATTGATCTGTTGGATAATATTATTGTGGACACTTCTCTTATTCAACTTGAATCTCTTTCTATTCATGGCTTTGACAATGCTGATAGGTCATCCTTAGGTACAGTAACCTTTCCCATTAAGATAGGACTTGCTATTTTAGCTACACCTATTCAAATTATGCTTGAGAAGCTTACTTACAACCTTGTTCTAGGGAGACCTTAGATTCATCGTATGCAATCTGTCCCTTCCACTCTTCATCGTCAAGTCAAATTTATTTATAACAACAAGATGTATACTTTGCACACTGATACTAAATTACAAGTTTGTTTGCAAAATTCATCTGATTCTAGATCTTCTTCACATTTTTCTAATTCTTCTACTACTCAAGTTTAAACGTCATCTCCTCCTAAATACACTTCTTCATCCGAAGAGGTACTCTTAGATGATGATTGGGGGTGCTTAGATTTTACACCTACCTTTATAGTAGAATATAAAATCACCCCAATAGGGCCTAAGACTAAAAATAGTGATGATATGGTGGAACCTAATAAACGATCAACTTTGCCTAAACAACTTAGTAAAAATTTTGTGGCTTCTTCTAATTCAATGTATTCTTCAAAATATTCTTCTAGTTCATCTAACTATGACATTGAGACCTATGAGACCATGCCATCTCTTTCCGATATGGAATCCCTTTATGGTATGAGTTTTCACATTTTAGCTAAAAGTAGTTATAATGGAAATGGTTGTGGCACAAGTGGACAAGGGATTAGAGTTCCTTTAAAAAATAAGATACGTAAAACCTCATTCAGACTTGGATATAATAGTTCAAAACCCACTGAACCATCTACAATACCATCTCTCAATGTGAATTCCATATTTAGTAGTGATGACTGTGCTATGTTAAATGAAACCCTTGATGACCTTATTTCAATTATATCATCCTCTTCAGCTCTCAACACTCATAAGGAAATGGTGATGATTGACAAGTCCCTTTATGAGGCTTTCCTAGTGGTTATTAAGACTGACAATCCCATTTGTGAGGCTTTAGCTTCTATTCATTCCAATACCCTCACTTATAGAAATGAGGCCCTAATGAGTTATGTTTTTCCCTTTCCTAAGGTTTCTTTTATGTATATGAAAGTTTGTGTGAAAGTGGAACATGACATAGAGGCCTATTATTCTTTTAGAGACTATTATGTTGATCAAGACATTCTGATGCTTATCATCTTATGTATGATTTTATTTTCATTGATTGTAGATCATTTCTTCATCCAATATATCATATATTTAAATAACATTAGTTTCTAGCATGATGCTCCTCATTACGTGACACTAGTAGCTTACCTATCGAAATATAATAGCCTATTTTTGTACCTCATCTTACCTCTTTTTTGGGGGGCAAGAATGGCTTTCAAACATCTCTCCTTAAGATTTATTTGTCTCAAGTCAAGACAATTTACTCAATTTTTGTCTTAAACCCTCACTCTGTGTAGTAGTGTCACATGTTGATTATCTGATTTATCATCCCTTCAACTTTTGTTGGAAATTCGTTATTTGATTCATTTTGACCCATTTGAACATTTTCAAAATTTTTCCACAGTGTTTGTAACTTAACTATATGAACACTTTGATATGCATTTACAAGAATAGTCAATGCCTCTTTAGAATGTGTACAACATCACTTATTTGAGGAAAAATTGATTGACATAGTGCACCTTGAATTAGAAATAAAGCTTCATTGTCTTTTTGTGAATTTTTCTAGAGTTAATGCATTAATATTTTTTAGGTTCTTCATATCCATTACTAATAATATGCCCTAAATCTTTAGATTTCAACAAATTTTGCATTCTTGGATTGCAATAAGCAAAATTCGTTCGACCCAATAAACAAAATGTGTCCCATTAAAATAGGAATCAATAGTTTTGATGTCATGCAATATTTGTTATCTCAAATAAATACAAAAAAACAACATAACGGCTATTGTCAATCAACAAAAAAATATCTTCATCTGTTTAAATATATGACACTTTAAAAAAAAATAAAAAAAATAAACCAAAATTTTTATTTTTAAAAAAAAATCAACAAATATTTATCTTTAGATTTAATGCCGTTATGTTTTGATTTGAAAAAAAGCTTACAGCCCACAACATAAGAAAAAATTATCTTTCCTCTTGCTGTCTCACATAGAAATGTGAAGAACAAACAACAATAAAACTTACCTTCAGAGCCGTCTCCTTTCCTCCTTTTATTTGGAACAACAACTTTTCTTTTGACTGGACAAATACAATTACCTTCCTTCAAAACAGCGATCCTTTAAAGAAAAAGAGTGATTGCGATCTTATTATTCTTCTCTTATAAAACAACTCTGTAAACATAATAATCTCGTCTTTTTCTATGCTCTGATATCAATTGAAGGTATTAAATTATTATAAATACAATTCTAATACTAATTAGATGCAAAAATATTGGACGACACATAGAAAAAATACTATAGAATTCACCCACTGAATCCAACTAATCAAGCAACTAGTTACACCAAATACTAAGTAGTCAAAACGGTTTACTGACATCAGCTAGCAATGTTTCACTGCTATTCCTGTAGAAGTGAAGAAAGCAGAAAATACAGAAATTGCTACAGCAATAAAGAGATACAGATTCTTTTATTCAATATCAGACGCTATAAGAAGTTTTTGCTCATATGATCAAGGATTGATTGATCAAATTATCAGAAATGAGGAATGCATTACAATCCCTTCAATGAATAGAGGCCTTTAACAAACAACAAATTTTAAAATTACCTCAGTAAATATAGAAGACTTTAAGGGACAACAGATTTTAAAATTCTAGAAGGTTATGACAAATTTAATATATATAATCTAATTTTATTTTTAGCTTCATATTAAAATAAAGAATAAAAAAAAAAAAAAAATATTACTGTGCATACAATTCTTCTCATGCCAAATGAGAGAAATTAAATATTCCAACAAGAAGCATATAGGTTGAGAAAAAACACAATTATATTTTCACAAGTCAGAAATTAATATTTTATTACATTTCTTCTCATGCCAAATGAGAGATTAAATATTCCAACAAGAAGCACATAGCGATTGAGTAAAACCTCAATCTTGTTTTCACAAGTCAGAAATTAATATTATATACAACAATCCTCCATAATATTTTCCAAGTGGCTCAAACATTTTGCATCTCTTTGGTTAAAGCGGGAGCTATGGTGGTCAAGAGATCTCTGATAGTACTTTGTATAAACATCTGCCCAGCCTTTGTTGAATCTGGTCCGACAATCGACCCATTCGTCGTGCTTCTGTTGAAGACGTTTTACAATTACTGGTAAACAGCGATCTGGCTTTTCAAGCAGCAGATCTATTATACGAAGCCCGCAATTTCCATAAATGAGCTCAATGCACCTTAAATTCATAGCTGCAATGGCCAAATGTTGACAAATTACTCGTCACATTTACAACCAACCAAACTAAATATCCAACTTGTGACTATAATTACAGAAACTCTTAAAAAGAAGCTACCTGTCAGGTGGTCTTCAATTCTGAAATGAGCATGTTGCTTTTCCAGTAACTCATGTACACGCTCAATTGCAGCTTCTAAATTTTTTATGAGCATGTCCAACTCAAATCTGGAAATTCAAAATTTGACAATGTTAAATACAAAATAATACACCTGTATACTATCTTCAGTGATAGGGAGCACCTAACACCAAATGATAAGCTCTCGCTCTCTGTATGTAGTATGCTTGGTTAGTTTATTAGTACTCCAGAAAACTCATGATTTTCCACCGAATAATTACAAATTGACAATCCTTAAAAAGTACTCCTATATGTAACTAGAAGATTAACTTCAATATATGTGGTACCTGTCATCCTCACAATTGAGAATAGCCTGCTCATAAGTGTTAAATTGCCTTTTTCTTCGGTAATCCTCTGTACCAGATGCTACTGATACACAAATATCATTCAATACCTCTGCGTCAAGATCAGTTGAACAGCTGGCAACGGGTTTCAGGAACTGCAACATAATGAAATTAATGTTGATTCTTCAGCCAAATTTTAAATAGAAAAAACAATCATACATCTCTACATTATGAAATAAACTAAAAAAGAAACAAGATCTAGGGAGGTCAGTAGATAGCTTGAGAAGAAGTGCACAAAGGAATTGTATTTACAATAAGAATTTCGAATGCAAAATAGTGGCTTAGACTGCAACTGAAGATTTATAATTGTATGCAAAAAATAGCGGCAGTTCATGCAGATGGATTGTAATAATGCATGTTTAAACTTTGCTTATGAATCCCACCAGACATTGATTCTTCCATTAAAATAAGAGAGATTTTCCTTACATTCTGTGGTATCAAACGGTATCTAGGAGTACACTGTTCCAAATGAGAAAGGTCCATCTCTGATTTGGGTTTGTATGTGATTTTCTCATTGTTTGAAGCTGGCAAAGCATTGCTACCCAACATAGCCCTTGATTTGTGATGTTGATCCTTGTGTCCGTCTCGTAGAAAATCTTCGGAAGGGAGCAAGATTTCGAAGCCTTTTGGGAGAAATTTATTGAAACCTAAAAGAAGTTCATGGCTCTTAACGAGCTGTTTCAATCTGGCAATAACCTTGATCGCATCACATCTGCAAATTAACCAAAAATGCCGGTTCAAAGAGCGTAAAATACATTATCAATTAGAAATTCGGAAGCCCTAAGTAAAGATTTGCAAGGATTACATACGTCTTTGACCTAAAATCATCGAGGATTTGAATAAACTCTGCGAATTTTCCCATATCATCTTTGAAATGCTCTTTTACTGAAATCAGATATGATTGTGCGTCTATCTCTGTTGGCAAAGGCATCTCTTCATAACCTTCGGCGAACCTACAACTGAAATTAACGCAGCACAAACGACAAGAAATAGTCAGAAATCTCATGTTCTGCCCAAGCTTGAAAGAAGCAATTAATTTCCAGCTTAGTATAAAAACTAACTTACCGTTTTGGTCCCCGAATCTCTGATCTTTCCTTCTCCGCTGCTCTCTTCATTATATAAGCTTCAAAATCTATAATTTCTCCCTTGAATTCAAACCCGCACAAGAAATGATGAAAAATGGGCGATAAAATCCGATTATATAATTATTTTTCTCCCGCGGAGTCGAGTAAGTTGTGATTGGTTTTAAATCTGCGCTAATAATAACTAATCTGAAGTTACCCGCGAAATGCTCATTTTAGCCGTTACAAGTTTGAGGGACAAAAAGCTGAGACTAGAACTAACGTGAAGTGCAGTAATGCGCGGCTATCCAACCGATAAAACAGGCATCTCGTACATCTGATAACATCCATTTTAACAAAACGGAGGAAATCAAGTGTAGTTTTTGCCGCCCACTATTGTTTTCTGTGAATGCATGAAATCGTTTTTATTTTGTTTTATATATCATAAACTATGACACATATTTTTTATTTTCTTATATTACATATTTATATTATTTATTAAATATCATTTTTTTATTTTTAGTTTTTTTAATTAAATTTCATTCTTTAATTAATTTAATCATAGATTATAAAGAGTTAAAAAATTAACTAAAATATTATAGTCTAAATTTATTTTCTATTTTTACTGAAATGTCACTTCTCTTTGATCTTACTGATTTCTATAAATCTAAAATTCAATTTTTCTAAAAAAAAAAATTTAAATTTTTATACAAATCATTAAATAAAATATCAGTATGTACATTAAATCTACTCACATGTGTTAACTCCTCAGTAAATGTTTGGTAAATCTAATAGACATTTTATTTGTTTTTTAGATAGATTTAATTTCTTCCAAATATATATTGATAATATTTGAAATATAATTTATTTTTTTAATATAAATTTTAGGTACATTAAATTGTGCTTTTAACATCTTATTATTCTCTATTTTAGATTTTTGTAAAAAATAGAAAAAATCATTTATTATGAAATAATTTATTAATTTAAAATTAAATAAATTACATGCTAGTTTATTTATCTTCTTATTTTATTCTAATAGATCAATGCATTATTAAAAAGCAAAAAAATAAAGAAAATGTATTAAAGAAAGAAAGTCCATGTGAACAACAAAATAAAATAGAGAATAAAATGATTCTTTTAAATTTGAATATTTATATTTATTATACAAGAGACACAAAACATCAAGTTCAAGCATCAAGTTCCTCCCAATAATGTGGTTAGCATAGAGCAGAAAATAGAGAAGCATTTGGATGGTATTTTTTTATAGTAAACGATTTGTTTAGTTTGAAAAATTTCAAGTATTACTAATTATCAAATAATTTGAAATATATTTGCATAAAAAAAATAAAGAATGTAATTAAAAATAAACTTGATTTATTGAAAGTTAATATACTATATACTTTGGTCACAATGATAAGCGCATTAGTACTTTCTTACTTTCTTCAAGGAGAAGCTAAAGAGTGTACACGTACACGTATTGTTTGTGCTGGGATGATCAAATATAATATATAATATAATATAGTCAAATATATGTGTGATGATCAAATATAAACATTTACAAAATAAAACTTTAATCATTTCAACAAATAGTTTTCCATATTCAAAATAATTGAACTACTCATCAAATTAATGATATCAAATTTTCACATTGTACATTCAAATGACAAATCTATTTAGAAAACTGTTCCAATTTGGTACAAAAAAGTATGGGTTAAAAATTGTACCATGGGGCATTGAGTGGAGATTTTGAGCTATATATTTTTGGTAGAAAAGAGTGATGGGATTAATGTTTTATTGTTTTTCAAATGGTGAAACTGATTTTTTACAATTTTGGAATATTCACATGCTATTTTGAAAATGATTTATTGAATTTTTACAATTTTGGAATATTCAGAGCCTTTATTTTAAAAATGATTTATTTGAGTGGAATTGAGCTAATCTCATATATCTAAGTCATAAGTATTTAATCTAGTGCTTCATCTTTGTCATGGACATTAATGGTTGAGTGTTAATTGACACATATGTTTGCCTATTAGATTTGAATCTTTGCAAAATGGTTCTCTGTTGTCAAATAATCTTCTGTGTTTTAAAGGGTAGTCAACAATTTTCAATGCTATTGCTGCTAGTTTTGAAATCTTTTTCTTCAATTATAAAACCTTTCTGCCTCTAACAAATTCCACAAAACTCCTTAATTCTATCTACACCCTTACTACAAGTCTCTTTTCACTCATTGCTTATCCTTACTAACAATTGGCAAGAACTCTACGCTTGCGTCTCTTGTTATTAAATATTATGTTTAAAATCTTAATCTTTTGTATTTAAATATTTTTAAATTTAAAATAAAAACTCTCTATTTCTCACATCATCTCTCTGTCTCCCCCTTTCCCTTTATCTTCATATCTACTTTTATCGTAGCTATTGGTAGGAACATGATGCTTTGCATCCATTGTTTTTATATATAATTTTTATTTTATATTATATAAAATATTAAATAAATAATTAAGAAACCAATAAAAACAATAATTAAGAAATCTATGTAATTTTTATTATTTATTTTATATAATAAATTATATATAAATATATAATATAAATAATATATATTATATCTTGGGTGGAATTTTTTTTACCCATTGCTTTGGGTAATGTGTTACTAACAACTTCTTTCCAACTTATTTTATTGTGACTAACTATCTTTTCTTCTTTGTGAAGAGGGTTTCTATTTGTATGTATGTATATATATATATATATATATATATATATATATAGGATCATCAGTATGATAGAGGATTAGTTTTTAACAATTTTTTTCCATTTTTTCACATGCTCATTTAGAGCTCTACATGCTTAGAAAAAATATATGTTTAATAGAAAATAGAAAATAAATATTATAATTAAATAAAAAAATAAATACTATATTTTTTAAAAAGTTTCTTATGAGAAATACAATCAAGTAAATTATGGTTCATGGTGACATTTTTAAATTCCCAAAACTTACCTAATTTAGTAATTTTTTTGAAGACATGGATGATCAAAAGAATGAATGGTAAAATGAAGAGGTTAAAAAAATGACCTTATAATGAAGGTTCGTTGATGGAGAGGATAGGCCCTTTAGGCATTTAACAATGTTATTAGAATCTCCCTCAAGCCAAACTTTATTAAATCCCAAAGATTTGGGAAGGGCAAGGGCTTGATAAGCTGCCATGGCCTCGTCTAAGTGGTTGGTCTGGGATCCCATGGGGAGTGCCACTGCCACAATACAATAGCGTGTTTCATTTCTTAACACTTGTCCACACCTAGTCAGCCCCAGATTTCCCTTGGCCGCCCCATCAAAATTAGCTTTGATCGAACCAGTCGAAGGAAAAAACCACCTACTACTTTCTCTCTTATTTTTTTCGTCACATATATCTATAGAAGAGGAAACATTCCAGTTTTTGAAGAGCTTCGATTCATCCTTGCTCCTGAAAAGAAGAGGCTTACCATTAGCTTTCAAATTTTCCACAATGGCCCACTTAATTTTAGTAAACATCACTTCAGGGGAGGAGAAGGACTCTCTGAATAATCTGTTGTTCCTTTATTTCCAGATTCCCCAAACCACATGAGGCAGGATGAGGTCCCATAGAAGGTTGATAGAGTCGTTCAAGGAAGGGCATCTCCAACAAGTGAAACACTCTTGGATAGAAGCAGGAAAGACCCAATTCATGTTCCAAAGCTGCAAAATTTGTGACCAAATAGCTTGAGAGAAGGGGCAGTGGATAGTTATATGGTTAACATTTTCTTCCTCATTATGGAAAAGGTAGCACCTATTGGGTAGATGGAAGCCTCTTTTGCAGAGACTATCAATGGTGCAGATTTTGTTTTGCAGAATGATCCAAAAAAATATATTGATCTTGGGAATGAGACCACGAATCCAAGCTCTAGACCAACAAGGGGGAGGCTCAAGAGAGTGGAACAATAAGAGGACATTAGAAACCATCGAATAACTACCAGAGGAAGTACCCGCCCAAAAGATTTTATCTTCAAGCAAAGGGTCCAAAAAAATAGAATTAAGCAGAATCATAACAGGGTTAATGGATGGGTCTATGGCACTCAGATTCACCCAATGGTTATCCCTCCAGCAGTAAGCCATCTTAGTACAAAATCTGGCCTTGCACACAAAGATAAAGGTGTAAAAATAAACCTTGTTGGAGAGGGGGGTCTCCATCAACCAAGTATCCTCCCAGAAATTGACTTTTCTACCATTACCAATAATCCATCTTTTACCTTTTCCAGCAACCATTTTAGATTGGACCACATTATTTCAAATTGCCAATCCAGAAGGGGCTTCATAGCAATTAAGAAAATCTGCAAGAGATATCTGAGGTTGCATCTATTTGGCTTTCCAAATTGAATCCCATTCACTGGTTTTCCCAAACAATCTTCAGATTTATTTAGCGAGAAGGGCTTTATTAAGAGTTTTAATGTTTCTCAAACCAAGGCCACCCATTCTTTTAGGTCTACGAACTTTGTCCCATGATATCAGAGAAATCCTTTTCCTCTCCTCTACCCCTAACCAGAGGAAGGACTTTTGAATCTTTTCAATACCTTCAGCAAACTTGGTCGGAATTCTAAATAGACTTAAAGCATACATAGGAAGGCTCTAGAAGGGAGGATTTTAATAATTGGATTTTCCCTGCTTGGCTCATAAGGGCTTCTTTCCAGCCAACAATTGTTTTGTGGAATCTGTCCACCAGGGTACTCCAAAACGTCTCAGGAGGATTTTTGCATAGAGGGAGACCCAAGTAGATAGAGGGGAGCAAACTGATCTGACATTCCAAAATTCTAGCAATTCTTCCCTGCCTATATTTAGGAGTGTTGAGGAAGAAGAGAAAACTTTTCATCCAGTTAATCAGGTGACCCGAGGCTTGGCAATAGATATTTATAATCGATTTAAGGGTCCTGGCTTCCTTGATAGTTGATGCGCCCATCAACACCGTGTCATCAACAAATTTTTGATGGGAGCATACCCTCTCAACCGACGACGGTTTGGAACCTTTTAGTTGACATTCATAAACAAGTTTTTTGATAACAAACAAAATAGGAGATATAGGATCCCCTTGTCCCAAACCTCTTGACAACTTGAAAAGGGGGGTAGGAGAACCAATGACAATACCTAAAAGTGAGGGAGTAGAGATCAGTTGGGAAATCAGCTGAATCACTTTCTTACCGAATCCGAAATCTTTAAGGATTCTGAGAAGAAAACACCAGTCCACCCGATCATAAGACTTCGATAAATCAAGTTTCAATAGGAAACCTTGGTTTTTGGAGACTTCCAGGGAGTGTACAACCTCGTGGATGGAGACGATGGAGTCAAGAATATGCCTTTTAGGAATGAAGCTGGTCCGATGAGGAGAAATAATGTCAGGAAGAATAGAAAGAAATCTAAGGGTGAGAACCTGAGATATAATCTTATAAAAGGAATTGCACGGACTAATCGGTCTGAAAAGCTCCATAGAGTCAGCGCTCGGAGTCTTGGGGATAAGGACCGAAAATGTGACATTTATCTCTTTCAAGATCAGCTTAGATAAAAAAAATTCTTTAACACCCTTAACAATGTCTTGGCTAATAATGTGCCAAAACGATTGAAAGAATAACATAGGTTCTTCACTAATTTTCATTCGTTCTTCTGTAGTGGAAAGAATGCCACTCAACTTATCAATTTTCATAGATGTAAGTTCTTTTGAAATTTCAATTATGGAAACAACATTATCAAATTTGGAATGATAACTTATTAAATTTTCTCAATCACATGTTGATTATCTAATTTATCATTCCTTGAACTTTTGTTACAAACTCATTAAGTGATTCATTTTGACCCATTTGAAAGTTTTCAAAAATATTCCTTAATGATTACAACCTAACCATATGAACACTTTGATATGCATTTATAAGAATAGTCCATGCCTCTTTAAAACACGTACAACACTACTTATCCTAAGAGAAATTGATTGACATGTCTTCAATTACAAATACAGTTTCATTGTCTTTTTGTTAATTTTAATTGAGTTCTTGTTTCAATTGATTATTTAATGCATTAATATTTTTCTCTGTTCTTCTCATTCTTCTCTCTATTCTTCTAAAACTTCTCGTCTTTTTCTAAGGTGCGATACCAATTGAAGGTATTATACTGTTATAAATGTTCTGAACTAATTATGATCTGCAGATCATCAGCAGAGATGCTTCTATTCAATTTCGTTCTTTAACGCACAGGATTCTTTTATTCAATTTCAGACATCATAGGAAGTTCTTGATCATGACCAAGGATTGATTGATCAAACGATGAGAGATGAGGAATGCATTTCGATCACCTCAATAAATAGAGGTCTTTAATAAACAACAAATTTTAGAAATTCTAGAAACTTATCATATAAGTCCGTATAAATTACAAACTTAACGTATAAAATGTATATTTACGAATCTTATTTAAAAAAAAAAACTGCGCTTACAATGCTTCTCTTTTTAAATGATAGAAATAAAATATTCCAGCAAGAATCACATAGAGATTGAGAGAAAACTCAACCATGTTTGACAATTTAGAAATAAATATTTCGTTACAATTGTTCTCATGCCAAATGAGAGAAATTAAATATTCCAACAAGAAGCACATAGAGATTCAGATGTCAGAAATTAATATTATATACAACAATCTGCCCATAATATATTCCAAATCATAAATGGAAATGGGTTCTCCTCTTTTTGCTCAAACATTTTGCATCTCTTTGGTTAAAGCAGGGACTATGGTGGTCAAAAGATCTCTGATAGTACTTTCTGCCCAACCTTTGTTGAATCTGGTCCGATAATTGACCCATTCTTCATGCTTTTGTTGAAGACGTTTCACAATTACTGGTAAACAACGATCTGGCTTTTCAAGCAACAGATCTATTATACGAAGCCCGCAATTACTATAAATGAGCTCAATGCACCTTAAATTCATAGCTGCAATGGCCGAATGTTGACATATTACTCATCACATTTGCAACCAACCAAAACTAAATACCCAACTTGTGACTCTAAGTACAACAACTCTTACAAAGAACCTACCTGTCAGGTGGTCTACAATTCTGAAATGAGCACTTGTCTGAGTTGCGTAGTCATGTTGCTTTTCCAGTAACTCGTGTACACGCTTGAATTTTTTATGAGAATGTCCAACTCAAATCTGAAAATTCACAATTTGACAATGTTAAATACAAAATAATAAACATGTATACTATTGTCATAAATAGGGAGCACCCAACACCGAATGATAAGCTCTCACCCACTGTATCCAGTATGCCTGATTTGTTTCAAATAATCCCTTGCGTATATATTCTTCATTTTGGAAGGGCGTCTGCTATGACAAATCAAAATATCAATGAGGAGTTACAGAATCTTCAATTGTTAAAAGAACATTTTACTCAGCACTTATATACCAATTCATCATAACTCGAACAAATCCAAACAATTCAAAACAAGAAATGCATATAAAATGTAGGTTTCAAATGTTAAAAAAAGTTTTTAATAAAATTAAAGACAATGTAGTTTCTATATCACAATAATTTTTCCTTTATATCATTTCAAATCACACCCCACTCTATAATCCACCATCAAAATGAATAAACGAGAAGAAATCATATTCAGAATTACCTTAATCTTCTGAATATATCTTAGGGTTTCCTTAAGCTGAAATCGTTGTTTGTTTCGTAGACAATCTTTGGAAGGACACAAGATTTCGAAGCCTTTTGGGAGGAATTTATTGCAACTTAAAAGAAGTTCATGGCTCAGCTGAACCCCAATCGCATCACATCTGCAAATTAAGCAAAAATGCCCGTTCAAAGAGCGTAAAATACATTATCAGTTAAAAATTCGGAAGCCCTAAATAAAGATTTGAAATGATTACATACGTCTTTGACCCAAAATCATTGAGGATTTGAATAAACTGTGCAAATTCTTCTGTGCAGATTTGAATAAACTGTGCAAATTCTCCTGTATCATCCTTGAAATGCTCTTTTACTGAAATAGATACGATTGTGCGTCTATCTCTGTTGGCAAAGGCATCTCTTCGTAACTGACATTAACGCAGCACAAATGACAAGAAATAGTCAGAAATCTCATGTAGTGCACAAGCTTGATTAAAAAACTAATTATTTTCCAGCTTAGCATAAAAACTAACTTACCGTTTTGTTCCCTCCTTCTCCGCTGCTCTCTTCATTATATAATTAAAGCAAGATGGGCTTGACAAAATCCGATTATATAATTAATTTTGTCAATTGGATTTTTGCTAATAACTAGGTAATCTCAACTTACCCGCGAAATGCTGTTTGAGGGACAAAAAGCATCTCGATAACATCTCGTGACCAAAACTAACGTGAAACGGCATCTCGTACAACTGATAACATCCGTTTGAACAAAACCAAGTGTACGAAATCTTTTTAATTCTCACATGTTAACTGTAGTTTTTGCCGCCCATTATGATAATTTTTATTTTTATTTACACGAAAGGTGTATTCTATATGAAGTTGAGCAGCTCACTTCAAATATCAAGGGTACAAAATTCTTTACACGGAATGGAAGATGATTCAATAAATCACAATCGTCCATCTTTCCGTCAATTCATCTTCTTCGACGGTTTAACTCCTGGATAAATGATGCCTCAGTGGGCGACCCGATACATTTTCCCCGGGCCGTTAGTACCATCGATGTTATTACTCTACCAATACTGTCGGGTCCAAAACAATTTGCCTTTGAAATCTGTGTGATGGTGGGTCCTCAAGTCCAGTCAGCCCCTTGCCTTCTGTCAGAGCATGCTAAGAGTCTTTCAGCGTACTCATAAAAAGATAGGGCACGAATTTCAAACATTCCCAACTGTCTCTTTGCCATCTGTTTACTATGCTTGCCAAAAAGGCTGTGGGATAAGTTTCTGAGTTAAAAGATATTTGACTTGAGAGTATTAAATATTCTCGATTTGTTAAAAACTGAGAAAAATAAAAGAAGGTGAATTTGTCATGTAAATCTTGTATACGTGGAAGTTAAGGACATTTAAATTAGTTTTGCTGCCTGATATGATATACATGGAAGTTAAGGACATTTAAATTATTTTTGCTGCCTTGTATACGTATTTGGATATTTGCTCCACATAACATTGAAGTGGGTTCATAAGTCTAATTACAAATAGAAATCTTCCAAATTCAAATAATTTAATATCTGTTGTTATAGGACTTTCTTGGGATTGTATCATGGCAATGTTAGGGCCTCAACCTTCACCCGGCTTCAGTATAAAGTTTTTGGCAGAAGCTAAGAGTTCCTCTTTTTCTTTGCTATTAATTATCTTAACTGTAAATTTCATAGTTGAACGAATATCAAATAGTCCAATGGTCTTAATTAGAATAAGGATAAAAATTATAAAAATTAATGGACATATTAATTTTTTAAGTTATATTATTATCCTTTTTAATAATTAATTTTAATGAATTGTTTTTAAAAGGGCTTGGTCCTAGGTCGCCCCTTCGTGGATCGCAACTTAAGGTGTGGGTATGCTCCCCATGGTCTTGAGTTCGAGTCGTGTGTGTTGCTACCTTGTGAGCGGGTCGTACACATGCGGAGATTAGTCTCGCTTCGGCGAGGACACCTCAAGATTCCACGATAGTGAATATAAAAAAAATGTTTTTAAATTAAATTTACCTATTATTAATGAAATTGTCATAATATAAATATTACTCTTATCCGCTTTAATAAAGAGAATAGTTTAATTTTTTAATTTAATTATTTATTAATTTATAAGTGTATTATTTATTATTAAAAATAATATTATAATTATATTTATTAATATATATTATAAATTATTAAATATTAATATATATTATATTTTACAATAAAACTATTAAATATAAGTATGTTAATTATTATAATTAATAGTTAATATATTTTTATAGAGGGGAAGAGTACGAGTAGTCACCTTAAGATTCTAAACAATACATTGAATTTAGATGTTTTTTTTTTGTTTTCTTAGTATGAGACTTAGGTGTTTATAGCTATTGTTTGGCTTTTGGGTAGTTATGAAAAATGTGATGGGATTTGTGCATGCAAGGATAAGAAAGTGTTCATTTTAAGTTGAGGTCTTGATACATATTTTACATTTTCTCATTAACTGTTCGCTTTGACCACCACAAAAATTGTATAATTATCCAATATTTATGCAAAAATGCCCCAATAATTTATTGGGTATACTAGTGGGCAACTAGATGATTTTTAGTGGACTATCTTCATTAATGAAATATAATGAACCATTGGTGGAACATGAATGTTAATTGGGCCCCTTCCCCAAGTACAAATTAAATTAACACATAAATATAATACAATATATGATATACATTTATAATGATACAAAATAAATTATATATAATATAATTATTTTATTATTATACATATTATCATTAAATATTATATTTTATTGTACGTATATCTTTCCATATCATCTCTCTCTCTCTCTCTCTCTCTCTCTCTCTCCTTATATGTCTCTATCTCTACTTCTCTTTATTTGTAGATCTTTCTACCTTTTTATCTCTCTATATGTCTCTATTCCTCTCTCTATATCTCCTTATATCTCCATCTCTCTATCTCTCCCTATTTAAATCCATACCTCTCCATCTTTATCTATCATTTTACCTTTCTTCATCTCTCCCTATCTATCTCCATAACTTTCTATCTTTACCTCTCTTTTTTCCTCTCTCTCTCTCTCTCTCTCTCTCTCTCTCTCTCTCTCTCTCTCTCTCTCTCTCTCTATATATATATATATATATATATATATATATATATATATATATATATATATATATATATATCTTGTTATCGCTCCATCTCTATCCCCTCTTATATATCTCCCTCTCTCCATCTCTCTCTACATATTACTTCCTATCTCTATCTTTATTTTTCTATATCTTCCCTCTCTCATTCTCTCTCTCCATCCTTCTTTTAAACTCTCTCCTCTCTTTTTATCTCCCCCTCTCCTCTTCATATCTCACTTCATGTCCATATCCATCTCTACCTATATATATACATAACTATCTTCCTCTCTAACTTTATCCCCTATCTCTATCTCCTTACTCCTACCTCTCTTACTCTTCCCCCTCTATCTCTACCTCTTTATATTAATATCTCTCCCTCGCTCTCCCTATCTTCCCAACATCGTTCATTTGTCTTTCTATAATCTATATTTCATACTCCTTATTCATTTTTCTTTCTATAATCTATATATTTCATAAAAAATCGTTCCTTGATATCCAACATCTTTGGAAGTAACTTATGCTTCTAAGCATCACTTTGGTAATTATAGTTGCAACACAAAACATCAAAGTCAGAGAAGAACATGTCAAGATCTTCAACATATTGTTCTCAAAACATTGGTAGAGCTGAATGAATTATATTCTTCAATGGGCTTCCTGCATAGGATGAGATGAGATCATTATTGGCCAAGGATCGATCATTAAATTATTGTTCTTTCTATATGCGTAAACCATAATTACAAATTTTCAAGGTACCCAATAAGATGAAGGTGAGGTTATGTTTTTTTTTTATTTTCTTAAATTCTACCACTTTGTAATTTATATAAGTCTTCGAATTGTTTTGCAAACTCAAAAGTGATAGTCTTTAAAAGACCACTTGGAGGCTACAATTCAAGATTTTGGAATTTTTGGTTTTAGTAATGGAATATTAGGTGGTGATTCAAGGTATAATTTTTCTGTGTTCATTTGTTGATTTCTAGTAATTGATTCATTCACACATTTCTTTAGATATTTTATACTCCTTATTCATTTGTCTTTCTATAATCTATATATTTCATAAAAAACCATTCCTTGATATCCCATGTGTAGATAGAGTATCATCCAAGTCTAATGCAACATCTTTGGAAGTAACTTATGATTCTAAGCATCACTTTGGTAATTATAGTTCCAACACAAAACGTCAAAGTCAGAGAAGAACATGTCAAGATCTTCAACAGATTGTTCTCAAAACATTGGTAGAGCTAAATGAATTATATTCTTCAATGGGCTTCCTGCATAGGATGAGATGAGATCATTATTGGCCAAGGATCGATCATTAAATTATTGTTCTTTCTATATGCGTCAACCATAATTACAAATTTTCAAGGTACCCAATAAGATGAAGGTGAGGTTATGTTGTTTTTTTTATTTTCTTAAATCCTACCACTTTGTAATTTATATAAGTCTTCAAATTGTTTTGCAAACTCAAAAGTGATAGTCTTTGAAAGACCACTTGGAGGCTACAATTGAAGTTTTTGGAATTTTTGGTTTTACTAATGGAATATTAGGTGGTGATTCAAGGTATAATTTTTCTGTGTTCATTTGTTGATTTATAGTAATTGATTCATTCACAGATTTCTTTAGATCAAGTTTAATTATCTTTTTTTTTTCATTTGTTTGTTAACTAATTGTAGCCTCACTTCTTGTTTCAATTTTTTTGGGTTATTAGACTATTTACTATAGTTTGTTTGACAAATATACGTTTCTCATCTTTTATTTGATTAATGGATCTATATGATTTAGCATAATGCAAATTAAGGGTAGTTGCCTAGTCCTAACTAAACTTGCTAGGATATCACGTCTTTAACACTTTTCTTGAGCAACGATGCCAAAATGCTAGGAACAATTTGAAGGAACTATTATTCATTCTATATTTAAACAATATTTTGATATTTTAGTTTATGATTTAGTTTATCCTATCTCAATTCTAGGGAGTAAACTTTGCCGAAGGCATAATGACAATTAGCTTAATGAAATAAAATCTACTATTTGAGATAACTAGATTTATGCTAATCTATTACAAACATTACAAATTGGTGATAGGACTTGAGAATCTTAGCTACATGAATTCTTATAAAGACTATAATTTGGCTACATGAAGTATGTTCACATTGTTGTAAAATAAAATAGAATTCAATTCATAATCATCAACTCAATTTACAACGCACATTAATTTGAGTTTATTACTAATATCTAAACACAAAATAATTATTATTATCAGCTCAAATAAGGTACAAAAAAATTTAATCAAATCTAGAAATCTACACACCTGCAAATTGAAAATAATAAACAAAATGAAATATCTATTTACTAAGAGTGGCCCTCCTTTTAATTTGCCAATGAGAAAACAAGATTCTTAGAGATTGTTCAAAATAAATCGTTTCTCTTGTTAATCGAATTTTTAAGATATCATTATCTATATTATATAATACACAGATTGTACTTATATACCCATTCATTCTGTTTAACAAGTTATCAAAAAATATAAGAGTTACTACTTTATAGCTTATAACCAAAATCCATGGATTCAATTAATAAGAGTTTGATGTGTAACCACTCTTTTCAAATTTCTAGTTTTAACCACATATGCTAATATTAAACATTTCAATAAAATGGCAAACAACTGGACAACTTTCTTCAACTACCATCCACTTTTATTTTCTTTTTCCACTTGATGAACTTTATTCTCCTTTCCTAATAAAAAGTGACCATGAGAATTAGCGTCCCCAAGGCTATATTCTATTCTTTCAATACATTAAGCATTTTTTATTTTATAATACTAATAGTGGTAGGAATATGAACAAAGGTTAAACTAAAGTATCACTATAATAGGATAAATGATCTAAAAACCAATAAACTTATAATCTCATCAATTTATAAGTTATTTTTCTCAATAGAATAATATAAAAAGTTATCAATTATTTTTTTATTAATAATGGCCCTAATACATTTTCACTTATGTGATCCAAAATTTGGTACTATAATTACATCCATTTAAAAAATATCTAGTCACATTGGAGAATTAAAAATGTGGAGGCATTCAAGTTTCCTCTCATCGACTTGCAGCTAGACTTGTTAAACTTTAGATGCACACTAGAATCATTCAACTTTAATATAATAAGTAAGTTTCTCAAAAATATTGGAATACACAAATATTATCAAGGGTTTTAAACAATAAGATGCATTTATCTTCCATTTGCAACTTAATATATTTTGGAACAAGATGAATCAAAATTAAATTAGAAGTATTTAAATGATCTACAATCAAATCACCATGTTTTACTTATTAAGAATATAAGTATCTTTGGAGATACAATTTATTTGTTAGACTTTGAGTTTGGTAAATATTATCTATCCTCTTCCATAGCTTGTATGTACTAGTCTCTTTAGAAACATTCAAGAGAATGATATATATGTCAAAAATAATGGTTTATTGTGTCTTTTGGGATGGTTTTGGTTCATTTACAACTAGCACCCACAAATCTCTTTCCTCTGAAACATCTTCAATCTTTAGATTTCATATCTTGTATCCAATGTCATCAAAATTCTCAATATATGAAAGTGAGGCAAAGGCTATGTTTTTCAATCCCACCCAAATTTGTAAAACCACACAATGCAAAAGGTTTTAATATAGCCAAAAAGCCTTGAACACTTTAAAAATATATGTTCCAATCCATATAGAGCTATTAGCTCTAATACCAAATGTTGAGAAACAAGGTGAAACTACTATAATAAAATACTCTATAAAGTGAATCCAAATGTAAAATATGATTTATTTATGATTTTCATAAAAAATATTTTGCAAATGCATAAACAAACACTAAAATAAATAAATAACACACAATATAAACAGATGATTTATGTGAGGAAACCCTTTTGAGGAAAAAATGTCCACTAGAGAAAGAGGATAAATATGTATTTATATTCAATGCACATGAGATAATATCAACACAATAACACTTTGCACTTTGAATAACTCTAAAAACAACAACAACCATGTATATGTAAATAATGATATGAAAACGCCATCTCATACCTTCAATTTATATGAAAGAAGAGAGGCCAAAACCACAAATTATTTTACCAAAATAATAAATAGAAAAACCACGAAATAATGCAAAAAAGTCCATGCTCATCTTGGAGAGCGTCTTTTGAGAATAGTAAATGCATCAAATGACTTCACTAAAAGGAAGAAAAGGTGTGGAAAATGCTTCCAAACACTAATCTAGTGGGAGAGATGATGCAAATTTTCGTATAAACATTTAACTAGTTATTATATGAAGAAAACACATATGGAAACAAAGGATAAACATACAATATCATCACACCATGAACTCCAAATATACTTGTGGAAAACCCTTTTGGGAAAAAACCACACACTCCAAAAGAACAATACTTTGTATTTAGTAAATACACATGTTTATAATAGATTCCAAGCACCAAGACTCTTCACAAGAGTTTTAAATCAAACACATAAATCCTAGAGTGATCTTAGAATCATCACAATACCTATAGAAAATAGTCTCATGCAAACTATAAAATATAAAAAATATTTTTATTGTCATTGCATAGGAGAAAGAGCCCAAGATAGATTCCAAGATCCATGTGGCAAGAATCTAACAACTGTAAGTGTTTTCCTGACTTACACGATTCTTGCATGCATGTGAATCAGGATTATATACCCATCACAAAATCTCCAACTAGGGCACCCATGTTACATGAAAACACTTCCGTCAACATGTAGAGAGCTTAAATACATGCAAACCCCTTGCATGCATTGGATGCTACCTCCAAGAATAGCCAATTGTCATATAATCCACCACAAATGTCATAGATTTTGTGATGCATATGAACAATTCATAATCCTCAATAGGTGTCAATCATTGTAGTAGTGAAGCTATCTGCCTAACTTGAAGTACACTTTAAAGAAAAAATTAGCACTTAAATGAATAAAAAATGAATCAAAGAAACAATTTGTTGTAGGAAATCTTGTTGGAGACTACTTTATATAAATTAAGACAAATCCCTACATTTAACAACTAGTTATAAGAAACATCAAAACATACTTTCTTAGGCTTTGTAATTGTCTTACAACAAAAACTTATTCTCTACAAATTCGATACAAGAAAAACAAAAGAAACTCCTCACATTTGAAGCTATACACTTTTTCATATTAAATCTCTCCGTCTGGGAACTAAGGTGCCCTCTTCATATTCCTCTAGTTTTCAACTTTTTGCTCTCTTTTTCCATCCTTTTTCACAGGAGTTGCATATTCTCTCAAGATCTAAATTTTAATGTTCTTTTTCCTCCTCATTTTGGGTGTTGAGATTATCCAAGTAACTATCTTACGAGTTGGTAGGTAGAATTTGTTAGGAAAATGGTGTCTCAACCTTGCATTTACATAAGGCTACTATTTATAGTGATTTTTCATTTGAGCATGAATTAATGCAAAATTTTCCTTGAAGCTTTGGATTGTCTAGATAATCATGCTGATAAATTTTTGTTGCAAGATCATGCCTATATTCAAAGATATTAAAGTTTTTTTTTAATTGGCAACTAAATTTTTGAAGTCAATTTTGAAGGTCTTAGAGGCTCCAAAGTGGTCCTAAAGTGTATATAAATAAAATAGCATTTTTTTTCTTGATAGAGCACATTGCAAGCTTTTTGGAGATTCAAATGGTTTGTCAATTGGATACCTAGGTCAAAAGTTATGACCTCTAGAAGTTGGGTCTCCCGAGATAGAAAATGTAAAAGCATGTAATGCCTACCAAAATACCCTAGAAAAACATAGCTAAGTAACATGCAAATAGAGATAATAATATTTTTTAACTTCATCTATTAATGCAACATAATCAACTAAGAGCACATATGAATTAAACATCTATCTACTAAATATGCACATATTCATCTTAAGCATGAACATAAGATCACATTATGCAAGCAAGATTAAATACAATACATCAATAACATTCCCTAGGGTATCTCGATACCATTACTTAAATAAATATACACCTCCAACAAATACTAATTTCATAAGGATTAGAACATTGAAGAGAATTAACTTTATCCCAACTAAGCCTAATCAAATGGCAATTCATTCAACCATGAATCTAGATCCATATTCCATAATTAAACAATATCCAAGATACAACATAGATATAACAATGAATATAACATATTACATAAGGATCAAATATCCATTATATCAAATTTATGATACTCAATCTACATATACAACTATATCATGAATGCCATACGTATCATAATACATCAATCCACTATGAGAATCCATCCAATAGTTGAAGAGATAAGGAATCTACTTCCACGCACAAGAGAAACCAATGAAGAGCATCCTAATGGAAGAAGGCATCAAACCACCTGAACTTGTGGAACCATAAGGAACCACCCCTCATGCTAGGAGATGACACAAGATCCCACACACACACTAGATCTAGGCTGAAACCTAACAACCAAAGGATGAAACCAAACTCCCTCAAGTGAAATCCACAAGAACAATACACCAACACACCAACACACCATATGGCTAAATCAAAAGCATGAGATCTCCAGAGGCTTCTCCAATAAATAAGGCTTAAGGTGCTAGGACCTACATGTAGGGAAGGAGTGCCATCACACACTATCACCATAAAGCAACCAATGGGAAAATGTCTCGACATCCATGATACACATGCCAAGCCATCCCTACCTTTGAGGATATCAAGGGAGTTCGACTTACCTGTAATAACCAAGGTCTTCCCAACCATTCCCAGATTAATATAATTACACTAGGGATATGATTTGAGGCCACAAGTCAACTCTTATCTTATTATGGTGATTTACCTCTACCCATCCCACCTAGGGTTAGTTTACTTATGTTATCGTTTGATTACAAGGTAAACTCTCAATGAGCTATCCTAGTGGTCTAGACCGTAGTACTAAACATAAATAATCCTAGTAGTCTAATCCTCATGACCCCAGTCACTCACTTGGAAGCCCACTCCCCCTAGCATGCACCTAGACCTTAGGGTAACATATCACATAACAAGGGCTCTCAATGCAGCATAACTGGATAGCCGAGGTTTAACAACCAATATGCTATAATCAAAAGACACGAATGCCATATGCCATTTAATCACAACCTCACAAGCAACATGGAGCACACATCATGCAATTATCATAATATCAAAAGTAAACTCAATATGAGCCCAAGAGAAAATAAATGCAAGGCACAACATCTTTCTTGTAACCATACAACAATACAAATACACAATTTAGATCAAATAGCTAGTCTTGGGACAACTCAGGAAACCCAAAATGATAGTCTTTGGATACTGAAAATCAAAATATAGAAATAAAAAAGGATTCAGAAAGCCAGGCAAAGCAGTTTCATACATTTTCTCAACAAAGTAGTGCATATGGAAACCAAAACAATGCCTTCATAAGGTACTTTAGCGCATATGACTAATGAAACAATGCTTGTGTGAACCACATCAACACATTAGGTAACTGAAACAACACACTCAGGCTTCAAAGAGCGCCTTTGACCCCTAGACTGGTGAATTAAAATATAATGATAGCACATATACCATAAATAATGACGCCTTTGCAAACTTTGGCAACGCGTATATTTACTAAAACAATGCATTCACCTACCAGAATAGCAAATATATAGTTTCAACGTATTCGTACAATAGTTAAGCGTATACGCAAAGCAAGACTCAGAAATATGGAAATCAGAGGATACGACTCAGCTGAGGATACACTAAATTATTAATTATGACATAAATTCGACTTAGAAGAGACACAAGACAACTCTTACAACTCAACAAATACGCACAAGGGATATAGAATCCAAGCATGATATCACACCGTGAAAAATACAAAAACCATTGACGACAACACCAGAAGTATAGCCATTATAAACAATAATTCCCAATATACTTATTTCTTCTTTACCATGTAAATAATCTTACAACATAATCAATTTTCCCAACCCCTGCAAACAATCTTTACATAGACACAGTGCAAACAAGCTTGTCTCAAAATTGACATGTAGATAACACGGGAGTAATATCTCCAACCTGGAAGTATATAAGTGATGGAAAATGAATTCGATGAAGTGCAACAATTCAAAATCCAAGCCAAGCCAAGACTCCACAATCCAAATTCATAGAAATATTTTATCACCAATAGTTTTCTAGAAAATCTACCACAGGCTAATCCCACGACAATCTCAGAAACTCAATATGTAGAGGATTAAACAAAAACCATGAAAATATGTCGGCCAATGAAAGCAATCTATAAAATATATTTCATACCAACCCCTACCTCAATTTGAGGCAAAATATATTAAAATAATATTATTTATACTTACCGAGCTCACAACCTGGAATAGTAAAATAGGGTAGGTAGAATAAATAATTAATTAAATAACCCAAAGGGGTAAAAGGAATTAAAATAATATAAACAACCAATTAAGTAAATAAACCAAGGCACAATAAGATATAAATGGCCAATCAAATATTAAAGCCACAACTATATAAATAAATAATAAATCCAAAAGGGATTAAATAATAAATCATTAAACAAAATAACAATAACAATATAAATCACCAATTAAATATAAATCCATAAAATAAGCATAGATAATAAAATATCCCTAATAATAGCTATCACACATTAATATTAAATATTAATGCCAATCATTGATTTAATTAATTATTATAAACTAATTAATTTTTTAATAATTTAATTAACCAATAATCACAACTCCTCAAGACAACCCAACATAGGGTAACATAAAATACCACGAGACAACTCTAACGACAATACCACGACTGACAGGATACCAACCTAAACCTAGAGTGTAGAATGCGATTTCATGTTACCTCCTATCAACTTGCCATTGTGATGGACACACTTAGACCTGTCAAGCTAGGTGGAGTTGATGATGACAACATATGAAATAACATATATCATAAATGATCAGGAAAGTGAAGAGAATCACAAGATCATATCGTGCTCGCAATGAGTGATATGACATCGTCTCTATCACAAATACACAAATAAGATAGTCACGAGAATTATAGCATCAACTCATCCAGTGTAATCATAAAGTGAGGCTAGCACATAGCATGCAACCATCATATCACCAAAATAAAATGTGAATATTGCATAAGCATATAAACCGGCAAATAATAGACCATCATAATAATAATCCATGGATGTCATCTTCCATATGAAACCATAATGTCAACTGCAAATATGACACGTCTGTCATCAACCATAGGGAATCCAAATCATAGATCAATCTATAAAATCTATCAAAAGCATTGTAGAATAGTCTAAGTTATAACCATGTCGTCTATCGATGCACAAAAAGGAAAGATGAATCAAGGAGGGGCACTACATCCTGCCCACCTTGTCCCAGGCTTACTCCTTGAAGTCTGAAATGTTGACATTGTGTTGTCATTGATGTCAACCGGTATGAGAGATGTATGTGCAACACTGCCATGAAGGAGTACAAAATGAGATATCTTTGATACCACCTTGTGTTGCAGAGCACCATTAAGGTAAAGAAGAGAATTTCATTCAGAGGAATGATCACTGGAGTCACCGGTACACAAGTTAGTGCCTGACTTGTGTGGAAGAAATGGTAAGGTTATCAGTACAGTGTATCACTGATAAGGAATGGATGTCAATTGATAAGTGTTGTGTTGACAGTGTGTAGTTGCCAACTGGAAAACTCATGACCAGTGTACAAGCAGGATGGGCAAGGTTCTTGACCTGTTGTTTGTGATGAAGAGGCAGAATGTTACCTAAATCACATGAACACCAGAGGAGAAGAATGAGCTGGTCACTAGTATGCTGTGTGGTTGTAGAACAACATGACTCCCACCGGATGAAGATGCAGTCACCATGTGAAGAGATGACTGACAATGAATGTGCCCACACCGGATCACATGTGCCTGTTTGAAGATGTGCTGCACAAATAGGGAAGTCACATGAGTGCATTACATGATGCAGATGACAAGGTGTCACTCCATCGGCAAGTGGAGATTATCAGCTATTATGCATAGTGTGCATCATAGTTCTGAGAGATAAGGAAGAAGAGGTAAAGGAAAGTGTTGAAAGGCTCACACTAGAACTACCGGTAAATCAAAGGAATGCCTCAAGTGCATAAGGTCAGGGATATGCATTGGACCGACAGAGAAGGCATATTGTGTTGCCAATACAGATGAAGAAGGATGGGTTTGTCTCTTTGAAAAAATGGTTGAGATATGTTCCAAGGTGATCTGGGAGAAGGCAAGGTTGAGCAGAGGGAGTCAGAGGAGAATGACGAGATTGGAGATGGAGTCTGGTGAAGGTTGATGACATAGTATCATCAAGAGCGTTTACCTATATGTATGTCCACCTGTAATACAGACAAGGTGCAGATGCAAAAGACTCCCATTTGATGAAGATGAACATGCTATGGATAGCTAAACTTTCCACCCTAACCACTCAGTAACCACAGAGTTACATCGCTCTGCCTGAGGGTAAGTAAAATAGTTTTTTTTACAACTAACTTATAAAACCATTTTCTGACTAAAAACAACAGAAAGTAAAAAAAACACGGGAACGGTTATCCAATTCATGGCAACATGCGACTAGTTTGATCCATCTTCCACTCCATGAATGCCTCCATTAATTACTGGATGACAGGTTCAGTCGGAATGACTACGTGTAAAATTCGTTGTTGCCAAACCTCCTTATCACTATGCACCTGTTTTACTTTATCCACATGGTTGTTCAAATGATCTATGCATAAAAACAGTAAGGATTCGGTTTTAGCAATGGCGGAGAAATCTTTCTTGGTGACCACCGTTTCACTCCTAACCATATCAATTTGCACTTCAGAATATTTTCTTATGGCTTCACCAGTGTCAACGGTTTTTCCATCCTCTTTCATATATTTCACTCCAATGCATTTTAGATCATTAAGCATGTTTTGTACCAATTCAGACGATTCTTGCTCAAGTTTAACAAATTCCTCATAGCCCAGTTTTATTACCGAATTTATCCATTCAATGTTATTTTTGCAAATGTACAGAATATTTTTATTAAATCCCTATAAAGGCTTTTCTGCAAGGAACTTCATTACGCCATCTCTTTGAACTTCTTCCATGTGAGGTACTATTCGGGCCCACTTGGCTTCTTTGTTCTTCCAAGTTGTGTTTTCCTTTCCCAACTCTCGGATAACTTAAGCAACATCATCATACACCTTTCTCAAATACCTAATGTATTCTTTTCCCTATTTCATGATCATATCTAACCATTCAAGGACCACACCATGTACCATTTTAATCCTTTGTACTTCTACGAGCAACTTCTGATTGCTAGGGGACTTGGGATCAAAGAATGCTCATTGTGCAGATAGTGGTTCCGGATCTAGTCCATGGATTGCGTCAATATATTCCGCCATTTTTCTTAAGTTTTATTTTAGTTCCCTTTTATCCTTTTCATCTTTCCAAGTCCTAGTTATGATCTTTTTCATCGAAGCTTCAAGATGAAGAACATCCGTGGCCCGAGAAGTAGTACCAAAATTCACCTTTTCAACAGTAAAATACATGACTGTAGGGTCCTCTATTTTCTCAGCTGTCAATGGGCAAGCTATCTCTACAGTCTAATTCCCACTGTCAGCATCAAAATCAATTCTTGAAATGGTCTCGAGTTTCTTCACTTTGGGAGTCTTCCCCAAGCACTTGTTCACCATATCTTCCAAAGGGACCAAAACTGGAACTACATTCCTTTTCTTTCTATTTAGGGTATTTTCTAACCATTAGAGGTTCAATGCGCACAGAAGTTTCATCAGAGCTAGCTACAATTTCCTTTTCATTCCTTACTACCAATGTGGTAGTAGTGTTTGCCAAACTATCCACTTGCTGAGTGTCATTTGTAGCATCAACATTTAGCACCTCCAAGTCTGGATGAGCTGAAGGATCTTCCATATTAGGAGAGGCTTCTAAATCAACTAGCATTGAATACACAAGAGATTTCTTAGCTCCGCTTTTGGTTATGGCCTTGATGATCCTAGTAGGAGCTAGTTCATTTTTTATTTCCATCGGCCTAGCACTCTGACTAACTCTAGTCTTTGTTCTGGATGATCCTGCAACACAAGATGTAACATGGGAATTAGCCAATGGGACTTCAGAGGATGAGGTTGAATCTTTCTTAGAGACCTTTCCGATTCTTCACTCTCTTAGCCATCTTTCAATTATTTTGATAACTGGGAATGTCCTTGTTTGAATCTGGTCCTCTTCATCTTTTTCCTAGTCCACTTCTGGAATGACTCCCTTCTTCCTATCATCCACAAACTAAGGATCCATCAGTTCACTCTCATCATCCTTGACATTAGAAATATTCATTGTCAACTCAAAGGCCATGACTTGCGGTAGGGTGAACCTTTAGTGTGTCCTCTTGCTAACTTAAAACTCATCACATCAATCAGCCCAAAAATCCTCTATATTTGGCACATGGATAAAATCTTTTCTTAATTTTAGATGGGTGGCGACAAACCCTTTGGCATCAAAATTTGCTCACGGACCATATAATTGAAAATTCAATTTTTTAAATTCTAGTTCCAAATTCAATTCATTAGAGACACTACTACAAATAAAATAAGTTAATTCAATTAGAAATGAGACACTTGTTGATGTCTGGCTCTGTACTTTGTATCAATATAGGCCAACTGCCAGCATATTTCCATTAAAATCTGTTTGTCAAATGCATATCTAGGAAGCTTGTACGGTTCTCCTTCAAAACCCCCTACCCTTAGGTAGATAAACTTGGGAAACTGTATGAAGAAGCTGCCATTAGTACCAATTAGTTGCATAGATTCATTAGACAATCTTTTATGAATGTTTCCCTTCAATTCATACACCATCCTGCCTAGGAATATGCCATGCACTTTATGATAATTTTCACAGGACCTTTGTTGTTGAAGATGCGGGTGATATTCAAATATTCTCATATTGTCCACCTACGCTTAATGGTACAAACCAGGCCACAGTCTAACACATGTGCCAAGCAATATAGAAGATATGATGACATATAGAAGTTTTTTTTACCGAAGCAGCTCAAACCTTCATGCAACCTGTCTGCAATTAATTTTTCCCAATCAATATATCTTTTCTCACCAAAAATGACTTGTATGAAGAAGTACATCCAATCTTCCCAATAAAAGGCCATTTGGTTCCCCCTTACTCTATGTAACAAAATGACTATGCCTTGACTTCTTGGATTAGATGTTCCTGTGTCAATGGACTTGGCAGTCAAGAACCTCCTCTTTGAAACTTTAACAACCAGTTCCTTGCAATGACATTCCTATAGAATGATTTCTTTTATGAGAAAATCCCCTTTGACTTGCACACCGTCCAATCCTCATATTGCTCCTTCTCAGGTCTTTTCATAATGGCAACAACAACCTCCTGACTAACCCTAAGCAGAACCTCACCATCTGTGCTTCTTACACATCTCTCAATAGGGTCATATCTATTCATGCATTCTAGAACCAGCTCAGGACATCACACCGCAGGAGGGAAAGTTGCTGCTTCCACTAACCAACTATCCAGAATCCTCTGCATTAAAGGAGGACCAGTGGGATTTCGTGCCCTTTCATGGAATTCGTCTAGGTCTACTGACGACATAAAAGTGTCCCCTAGCTCTGACAAGGTACAAACTAACCAAGACTTTTGGTCTATCTTGGGCAATTTAGGTCTGATTTTGAATTTGCCAACAAAAAAAAATACAGCAAGGGAGACGAACTAAACCAACTGAACTACCAAGAAAAGCTTCCAATTTAAGAAATCATAGAGATGAGAAGAAGATTTTGAACTCACCTTTTATGCAAAGCTCGAAATCCAAAGAGACAAGAACAAAAAATATCGCCTGTGCAAATACCTTACTTACCAAATTAGGCAAATGAAGAAGGCAAGTATTTATTTTTTATTTTTTAAATAAAACAAAACTTGAGAACAGGCTTAAAAATCGGTCACAGGATTTGATATGATTGTAACTGCATGCTTATCCATGCCAAATTATTCTGAAAAGACTTAATTCTGACAATTCATTAATTGCAAGTCTTTTCCCTCCACATCCTTCCCTGAAATAATTATTCTCAAGTAGGATCTTCTTTTCGACTCATTCCCTCGAAGTTCACCCTTTTAAATCTAGAATACTCCCTCCATGGTGATGCTTCGTGATTTTTATGTCCGCTACTTTTATGTCCAATGCTATTCAATCCTTGAACTTTGAACTTTGAACCCTCTGAGAAGTAGTTCAAATGTTCAAGTTCAAAAGAACATAACAAGGACAAACTAAGACAAAGAGAACAAAATGCCGCAGCTTATGCGTTACAAGGACGGGACTCAGGCAAGACTTGACTTTCTCAGCTTTGAACTTGAACGTTTGAAAATGTTCAATAATTCAAGTTCAATAACAATTGACACTAAGACCATTAAATTTTCTTTTTAAAAACAAATCCGCGATACAACATGCTCCACTTGAACTTGAACCTTGAACTTAGATGAGGTTCAATTGAGAGGCTCAGTTCAAGATAAAATTTAATAAGACAAAAACCAAAAATCACACAAACCCGGACTAAATATACACTCCTTATTTTTAAATAACATGAGAACATAAATGCCTCAGGAGAATGAGGAGGGTAACACAAATGATGTCAAATATTCCATTCACAGTTCATGATTTGTTCATATCGGAAGTGTGATTGAGCTTTGGTGAGGTCCGGTGAGATAGAACGAGACATCCAATAGAGTGTGTAGTATTTTGATTAGCGGTTCATTTTGGTTGAATGTTTTGTGTTGTGGATCTCAGAGAAGCATTATGGATGTGTAATCTACCTTATTCCAAGTTTGTGGCCTCTGGTGAAGATTCTTGAGTAAGATAAAAGATTCGATTTACATGTTTTTGGTTAGAACAATGTTCATCAACAGTAACATGTGGATATTCATTATGCGGATTAATCTTGGTGGTTGTAATTGTGTTTGAGGATTATTTTCTGACATATGGATAACATGTGGACAATTCTTTTTCGTCCGCATATGCATTGGAGTTCGGATTGAGCCGACTTGGAGAACACGTTTCATTTGTGTGTTATGCATTTTTGGGCCAACATGTAGATGGCCTAATTTGATGTTGTCGATATATAAGAGCGATTGCTATTATCATTTTGGATATCGATGATTGTGTGTTAAGTATTTGTAAGAGATTGTGCATAGTTTCATGTGCACAAGTAAAGGATTTGTGCTTCAGATTACAACAAAACAATGCAGTATAGCATAGAAATGTAATATTGTGTACTTTATGCTTAACTGAAGCTGTATTTTGGCATTTGTAGGTGTTGTTTATCTGTTTAGACATTCCAATTATATTTGTAATCATTTTGTAAGGTAGTGAGCCTTCTAGGGTTGCAACCCTTATTGTAATTTGAACAGTGAGCTCTAGGTAGTGTGCTTGAATCCATGTGCATTCCCCTTATGTGCTTGATACTTAAGGTGGAGAGCAAACACTAGTTTATTTAGTTACTAGCATTAATTTAGATTAATCTAATAGCCATCTTTGTATTTCGTCAGATAAAATGTACTTAAAATTTGTAATACTCATGGGTCCCAAAATTGTTTTTATACCATTGATTTCCATTGAGGCCAACAATTGAAAAGAAACTCAACTCTCATGAGCATTACAACTTGTAGGTATAGTTTACCTCATGGAATGCAATGATGGTCATTAGATTATATTTTGAATCAGTGGTGGCAACTAAATATTGCTGGTAGAACCCTAAAGTAACTAATAATTATGATGTATTATTGACAAATTAATTTAATCTTTTACAATAACTAATAAAATTTTGGCGAATCTGATCCAACCATGTATCGAATATTTGGGCGAATCTTTGAGTTAAAAAATTTAATAAAATAAATTATCTGGCGATTTAAATAAGACTGAAATAAAATTTTGTAAAAAATGTGGTGATTTAGGTTACCTTAAAACTTGAACTATTAGCCAAATTTTGATTTCCAAATTTTAAAAAATAGCCAATTGGCGAATATTAGCCACTAAAGAAATCACTACATTGTTGGCGAAAGGAGGTCTCCTTTATGTTGAAGGCGTGTAACCTTGTTTCTAGATTCCTTAAGACATCAACATATGACTATGTTGACATATTAAGTGGGGCCATACATATCACCCCTTTTATATTATACTTTTGCTCTATATTTGGCATGTCTTATGTGAGGCGTTCATTCTTGAAACAAGACAAAACGAAGTCTTATACGAGATGCTTCATGCCTGAAACTAGACACAACCTTTTAATATGTCTTATATAGGGTAGACATGCTCTAAACCAGAGAAAAAAAAGTTTTATACTATTTTTATTTCATGTCCTATACAGGTTGTTGCATGCTCAAAACCAAACAAAACAATGTCTTATACGGGATGCTTAACTTCTAAAACCGGATAGTGACATATGTAGTAAGGTGAGTGGAATTAGCAAAACATAGCTAGACTATTCTGCCTCTCCTCCCCACCATGGATCACCTAACATAACACAACTTGCTGGCCTGTGGAATCCATGTTCCTTCTTTCTCTCCCATGAACCCATAGCATGACACATTTTGCCAGTGTTGGATCATGGTTCATTGTTCTTTAAATTGGTGTACATTTTTGTTCTTTCTACAAGTCCACTTGTTCTCTTGCAATAACATGCGGATAATGATATTAGAGGTTGAGGCATTTTGATTATCGAGGCCTCTTCAACTAGTTGACTTGAAACTTTTAGTTCTAATGATGTTTACTTTTGTTTATGCTTGAAAGTTACTTATTAAGGAGCATGCTCATGAGATCATACTCTGATAAAGTAGGGGCCAAATGTGGGGTCGCAAATTGTACACCTTTATTAGTATGTTCAATTTCACACTTTCCTAGCACCTATTTTAGTACTTCCCTTTCCTCTATGCATTATAGGACCTTTATTGACTTAAATTAATATTAAGGGTCTTATTCTTTGAATTTATTACATCATCACACTCTTATTTGAGCCCTTAATTATAGGCATGCCCTTTATTCTTTTAATCCCAATTTAATCCTAATCTTGCCCTATTTTCAATCTTCAAGGCAGATTTTAGCATATCTACACATTTTTTTTTGAGACACCAAGATCGATTTAGGATTAGAATCATGCTATCTCACATCCCTAGAACATTGGAAAAAAGCTGATAGGAGCAGGTAGTATACTACTTGGTCCTGAACATTTTCCCTGAATTTCAAGAGAATATTAAGGTGGTCATACCCTATTCAAATCTAGCTCTGTGCAAAAATATATCAATTCTAAGTCAGCATAATGGTGATTTTAATTATGAAATCCTTATATAAGGCATCCTTCTCAATTCATTTTCAACAATTACACCTTATGCTAATGTTATCATCAACTCAAGAGCAATTATTCTTCCTCAAGAGCAAATCTGAGTCAAGGAGGAGCAAAAATACATCAAGGCATCTTCATATTATGTTTCAATTATAATTTCATGATAAATTTTATGTGATTTTTCATGTTATTTAATCAACACATGAAGGAATTATCCTAAGAGCATTGCATCATCTATTGGAGGTACAATCATCTACTTTCAATTATTTCATTTGTTCCCTCAAAATGTAATATTTTCCAATTTAGTTACAATTTAATTTTTATTTCAATTAGGTTTAATTCCAAACCCGATGTTTGACCTAAGGCAAACCCCTATCCACAACCCTTTCTTTCCTCTTGTGTACAACTACAGGTACCCAATGGAGCCAAGAAGATGAGAACAACATCATGACCCAAAAATAGAGCATCCAACCAAATTTCAATAGAAAGTGTCTGGACCAAGGTTCTCCGGTCCTCCTAGAATAGGTTCAAATTTGATAGGTGTCTCTTGGATTATCTCAAAATCTATATTTTTAAACAATGGCACTAGGCGCTCTGGTTTGAGCACCCTGGTCCTATCAGTTTGGTTACAAATTTCAATTATAGGCACACAATCAGATTATCCTCCCATTTTTTTACCTATTGCACAAAGATTTTGTTTCATTATCAGTTAGCATAATTAGTCCACCTTGTTATTTCATGCATTTACCTTCTTACCCTAGGTTTGTCATTCAATTTACATCTTTTCAATTACAATTTCAAGATGAGTTACCTAAAGCTCAAATTGTGTTCTCTCAAGATGGGTTACCTTCTAAGGATATTCAAAATCATTATGATCCTTGTATGATAGTTGTCCCTATTAATGGTAATTCTATAAGACGAACCTTAGTGGACAATGTATTTGGCCTTAATGTTTGTAGCATTGATCTGTTGGATAATATTATTGTGGACACTTCTCTTATTCAACTTGAATCTCTTTCTATTCATGGCTTTGACAATGCTGATAGGTCATCCTTAGGTACAGTAACCTTTCCCATTAAGATAGGACTTGCTATTTTAGCTACACCTATTCAAATTATGCTTGAGAAGCTTACTTACAACCTTGTTCTAGGGAGACCTTAGATTCATCGTATGCAATCTGTCCCTTCCACTCTTCATCGTCAAGTCAAATTTATTTATAACAACAAGATGTATACTTTGCACACTGATACTAAATTACAAGTTTGTTTGCAAAATTCATCTGATTCTAGATCTTCTTCACATTTTTCTAATTCTTCTACTACTCAAGTTTAAACGTCATCTCCTCCTAAATACACTTCTTCATCCGAAGAGGTACTCTTAGATGATGATTGGGGGTGCTTAGATTTTACACCTACCTTTATAGTAGAATATAAAATCACCCCAATAGGGCCTAAGACTAAAAATAGTGATGATATGGTGGAACCTAATAAACGATCAACTTTGCCTAAACAACTTAGTAAAAATTTTGTGGCTTCTTCTAATTCAATGTATTCTTCAAAATATTCTTCTAGTTCATCTAACTATGACATTGAGACCTATGAGACCATGCCATCTCTTTCCGATATGGAATCCCTTTATGGTATGAGTTTTCACATTTTAGCTAAAAGTAGTTATAATGGAAATGGTTGTGGCACAAGTGGACAAGGGATTAGAGTTCCTTTAAAAAATAAGATACGTAAAACCTCATTCAGACTTGGATATAATAGTTCAAAACCCACTGAACCATCTACAATACCATCTCTCAATGTGAATTCCATATTTAGTAGTGATGACTGTGCTATGTTAAATGAAACCCTTGATGACCTTATTTCAATTATATCATCCTCTTCAGCTCTCAACACTCATAAGGAAATGGTGATGATTGACAAGTCCCTTTATGAGGCTTTCCTAGTGGTTATTAAGACTGACAATCCCATTTGTGAGGCTTTAGCTTCTATTCATTCCAATACCCTCACTTATAGAAATGAGGCCCTAATGAGTTATGTTTTTCCCTTTCCTAAGGTTTCTTTTATGTATATGAAAGTTTGTGTGAAAGTGGAACATGACATAGAGGCCTATTATTCTTTTAGAGACTATTATGTTGATCAAGACATTCTGATGCTTATCATCTTATGTATGATTTTATTTTCATTGATTGTAGATCATTTCTTCATCCAATATATCATATATTTAAATAACATTAGTTTCTAGCATGATGCTCCTCATTACGTGACACTAGTAGCTTACCTATCGAAATATAATAGCCTATTTTTGTACCTCATCTTACCTCTTTTTTGGGGGGCAAGAATGGCTTTCAAACATCTCTCCTTAAGATTTATTTGTCTCAAGTCAAGACAATTTACTCAATTTTTGTCTTAAACCCTCACTCTGTGTAGTAGTGTCACATGTTGATTATCTGATTTATCATCCCTTCAACTTTTGTTGGAAATTCGTTATTTGATTCATTTTGACCCATTTGAACATTTTCAAAATTTTTCCACAGTGTTTGTAACTTAGCTATATGAACACTTTGATATGCATTTACAAGAATAGTCAATGCCTCTTTAGAATGTGTACAACATCACTTATTTGAGGAAAAATTGATTGACATAGTGCACCTTGAATTAGAAATAAAGCTTCATTGTCTTTTTGTGAATTTTTCTAGAGTTAATGCATTAATATTTTTTAGGTTCTTCATATCCATTACTAATAATATGCCCTAAATCTTTAGATTTCAACAAATTTTGCATTCTTGGATTGCAATAAGCAAAATTCGTTCGACCCAATAAACAAAATGTGTCCCATTAAAATAGGAATCAATAGTTTTGATGTCATGCAATATTTGTTATCTCAAATAAATACAAAAAAACAACATAACGGCTATTGTCAATCAACAAAAAAATATCTTCATCTGTTTAAATATATGACACTTTAAAAAAAAATAAAAAAAATAAACCAAAATTTTTATTTTTAAAAAAAAATCAACAAATATTTATCTTTAGATTTAATGCCGTTATGTTTTGATTTGAAAAAAAGCTTACAGCCCACAACATAAGAAAAAATTATCTTTCCTCTTGCTGTCTCACATAGAAATGTGAAGAACAAACAACAATAAAACTTACCTTCAGAGCCGTCTCCTTTCCTCCTTTTATTTGGAACAACAACTTTTCTTTTGACTGGACAAATACAATTACCTTCCTTCAAAACAGCGATCCTTTAAAGAAAAAGAGTGATTGCGATCTTATTATTCTTCTCTTATAAAACAACTCTGTAAACATAATAATCTCGTCTTTTTCTATGCTCTGATATCAATTGAAGGTATTAAATTATTATAAATACAATTCTAATACTAATTAGATGCAAAAATATTGGACGACACATAGAAAAAATACTATAGAATTCACCCACTGAATCCAACTAATCAAGCAACTAGTTACACCAAATACTAAGTAGTCAAAACGGTTTACTAACATCAGCTAGCAATGTTTCACTGCTATTCCTGTAGAAGTGAAGAAAGCAGAAAATACAGAAATTGCTACAGCAATAAAGAGATACAGATTCTTTTATTCAATATCAGACGCTATAAGAAGTTTTTGCTCATATGATCAAGGATTGATTGATCAAATTATCAGAAATGAGGAATGCATTACAATCCCTTCAATGAATAGAGGCCTTTAACAAACAACAAATTTTAAAATTACCTCAGTAAATATAGAAGACTTTAAGGGACAACAGATTTTAAAATTCTAGAAGGTTATGACAAATTTAATATATATAATCTAATTTTATTTTTAGCTTCATATTAAAATAAAGAATAAAAAAAAAAAAAAAATATTACTGTGCATACAATTCTTCTCATGCCAAATGAGAGAAATTAAATATTCCAACAAGAAGCATATAGGTTGAGAAAAAACACAATTATATTTTCACAAGTCAGAAATTAATATTTTATTACATTTCTTCTCATGCCAAATGAGAGATTAAATATTCCAACAAGAAGCACATAGCGATTGAGTAAAACCTCAATCTTGTTTTCACAAGTCAGAAATTAATATTATATACAACAATCCTCCATAATATTTTCCAAGTGGCTCAAACATTTTGCATCTCTTTGGTTAAAGCGGGAGCTATGGTGGTCAAGAGATCTCTGATAGTACTTTGTATAAACATCTGCCCAGCCTTTGTTGAATCTGGTCCGACAATCGACCCATTCGTCGTGCTTCTGTTGAAGACGTTTTACAATTACTGGTAAACAGCGATCTGGCTTTTCAAGCAGCAGATCTATTATACGAAGCCCGCAATTTCCATAAATGAGCTCAATGCACCTTAAATTCATAGCTGCAATGGCCAAATGTTGACAAATTACTCGTCACATTTACAACCAACCAAACTAAATATCCAACTTGTGACTATAATTACAGAAACTCTTAAAAAGAAGCTACCTGTCAGGTGGTCTTCAATTCTGAAATGAGCATGTTGCTTTTCCAGTAACTCATGTACACGCTCAATTGCAGCTTCTAAATTTTTTATGAGCATGTCCAACTCAAATCTGGAAATTCAAAATTTGACAATGTTAAATACAAAATAATACACCTGTATACTATCTTCAGTGATAGGGAGCACCTAACACCAAATGATAAGCTCTCGCTCTCTGTATGTAGTATGCTTGGTTAGTTTATTAGTACTCCAGAAAACTCATGATTTTCCACCGAATAATTACAAATTGACAATCCTTAAAAAGTACTCCTATATGTAACTAGAAGATTAACTTCAATATATGTGGTACCTGTCATCCTCACAATTGAGAATAGCCTGCTCATAAGTGTTAAATTGCCTTTTTCTTCGGTAATCCTCTGTACCAGATGCTACTGATACACAAATATCATTCAATACCTCTGCGTCAAGATCAGTTGAACAGCTGGCAACGGGTTTCAGGAACTGCAACATAATGAAATTAATGTTGATTCTTCAGCCAAATTTTAAATAGAAAAAACAATCATACATCTCTACATTATGAAATAAACTAAAAAAGAAACAAGATCTAGGGAGGTCAGTAGATAGCTTGAGAAGAAGTGCACAAAGGAATTGTATTTACAATAAGAATTTCGAATGCAAAATAGTGGCTTAGACTGCAACTGAAGATTTATAATTGTATGCAAAAAATAGCGGCAGTTCATGCAGATGGATTGTAATAATGCATGTTTAAACTTTGCTTATGAATCCCACCAGACATTGATTCTTCCATTAAAATAAGAGAGATTTTCCTTACATTCTGTGGTATCAAACGGTATCTAGGAGTACACTGTTCCAAATGAGAAAGGTCCATCTCTGATTTGGGTTTGTATGTGATTTTCTCATTGTTTGAAGCTGGCAAAGCATTGCTACCCAACATAGCCCTTGATTTGTGATGTTGATCCTTGTGTCCGTCTCGTAGAAAATCTTCGGAAGGGAGCAAGATTTCGAAGCCTTTTGGGAGAAATTTATTGAAACCTAAAAGAAGTTCATGGCTCTTAACGAGCTGTTTCAATCTGGCAATAACCTTGATCGCATCACATCTGCAAATTAACCAAAAATGCCGGTTCAAAGAGCGTAAAATACATTATCAATTAGAAATTCGGAAGCCCTAAGTAAAGATTTGCAAGGATTACATACGTCTTTGACCTAAAATCATCGAGGATTTGAATAAACTCTGCGAATTTTCCCATATCATCTTTGAAATGCTCTTTTACTGAAATCAGATATGATTGTGCGTCTATCTCTGTTGGCAAAGGCATCTCTTCATAACCTTCGGCGAACCTACAACTGAAATTAACGCAGCACAAACGACAAGAAATAGTCAGAAATCTCATGTTCTGCCCAAGCTTGAAAGAAGCAATTAATTTCCAGCTTAGTATAAAAACTAACTTACCGTTTTGGTCCCCGAATCTCTGATCTTTCCTTCTCCGCTGCTCTCTTCATTATATAAGCTTCAAAATCTATAATTTCTCCCTTGAATTCAAACCCGCACAAGAAATGATGAAAAATGGGCGATAAAATCCGATTATATAATTATTTTTCTCCCGCGGAGTCGAGTAAGTTGTGATTGGTTTTAAATCTGCGCTAATAATAACTAATCTGAAGTTACCCGCGAAATGCTCATTTTAGCCGTTACAAGTTTGAGGGACAAAAAGCTGAGACTAGAACTAACGTGAAGTGCAGTAATGCGCGGCTATCCAACCGATAAAACAGGCATCTCGTACATCTGATAACATCCATTTTAACAAAACGGAGGAAATCAAGTGTAGTTTTTGCCGCCCACTATTGTTTTCTGTGAATGCATGAAATCGTTTTTATTTTGTTTTATATATCATAAACTATGACACATATTTTTTATTTTCTTATATTACATATTTATATTATTTATTAAATATCATTTTTTTATTTTTAGTTTTTTTAATTAAATTTCATTCTTTAATTAATTTAATCATAGATTATAAAGAGTTAAAAAATTAACTAAAATATTATAGTCTAAATTTATTTTCTATTTTTACTGAAATGTCACTTCTCTTTGATCTTACTGATTTCTATAAATCTAAAATTCAATTTTTCTAAAAAAAAAAATTTAAATTTTTATACAAATCATTAAATAAAATATCAGTATGTACATTAAATCTACTCACATGTGTTAACTCCTCAGTAAATGTTTGGTAAATCTAATAGACATTTTATTTGTTTTTTAGATAGATTTAATTTCTTCCAAATATATATTGATAATATTTGAAATATAATTTATTTTTTTAATATAAATTTTAGGTACATTAAATTGTGCTTTTAACATCTTATTATTCTCTATTTTAGATTTTTGTAAAAAATAGAAAAAATCATTTATTATGAAATAATTTATTAATTTAAAATTAAATAAATTACATGCTAGTTTATTTATCTTCTTATTTTATTCTAATAGATCAATGCATTATTAAAAAGCAAAAAAATAAAGAAAATGTATTAAAGAAAGAAAGTCCATGTGAACAACAAAATAAAATAGAGAATAAAATGATTCTTTTAAATTTGAATATTTATATTTATTATACAAGAGACACAAAACATCAAGTTCAAGCATCAAGTTCCTCCCAATAATGTGGTTAGCATAGAGCAGAAAATAGAGAAGCATTTGGATGGTATTTTTTTATAGTAAACGATTTGTTTAGTTTGAAAAATTTCAAGTATTACTAATTATCAAATAATTTGAAATATATTTGCATAAAAAAAATAAAGAATGTAATTAAAAATAAACTTGATTTATTGAAAGTTAATATACTATATACTTTGGTCACAATGATAAGCGCATTAGTACTTTCTTACTTTCTTCAAGGAGAAGCTAAAGAGTGTACACGTACACGTATTGTTTGTGCTGGGATGATCAAATATAATATATAATATAATATAGTCAAATATATGTGTGATGATCAAATATAAACATTTACAAAATAAAACTTTAATCATTTCAACAAATAGTTTTCCATATTCAAAATAATTGAACTACTCATCAAATTAATGATATCAAATTTTCACATTGTACATTCAAATGACAAATCTATTTAGAAAACTGTTCCAATTTGGTACAAAAAAGTATGGGTTAAAAATTGTACCATGGGGCATTGAGTGGAGATTTTGAGCTATATATTTTTGGTAGAAAAGAGTGATGGGATTAATGTTTTATTGTTTTTCAAATGGTGAAACTGATTTTTTACAATTTTGGAATATTCACATGCTATTTTGAAAATGATTTATTGAATTTTTACAATTTTGGAATATTCAGAGCCTTTATTTTAAAAATGATTTATTTGAGTGGAATTGAGCTAATCTCATATATCTAAGTCATAAGTATTTAATCTAGTGCTTCATCTTTGTCATGGACATTAATGGTTGAGTGTTAATTGACACATATGTTTGCCTATTAGATTTGAATCTTTGCAAAATGGTTCTCTGTTGTCAAATAATCTTCTGTGTTTTAAAGGGTAGTCAACAATTTTCAATGCTATTGCTGCTAGTTTTGAAATCTTTTTCTTCAATTATAAAACCTTTCTGCCTCTAACAAATTCCACAAAACTCCTTAATTCTATCTACACCCTTACTACAAGTCTCTTTTCACTCATTGCTTATCCTTACTAACAATTGGCAAGAACTCTACGCTTGCGTCTCTTGTTATTAAATATTATGTTTAAAATCTTAATCTTTTGTATTTAAATATTTTTAAATTTAAAATAAAAACTCTCTATTTCTCACATCATCTCTCTGTCTCCCCCTTTCCCTTTATCTTCATATCTACTTTTATCGTAGCTATTGGTAGGAACATGATGCTTTGCATCCATTGTTTTTATATATAATTTTTATTTTATATTATATAAAATATTAAATAAATAATTAAGAAACCAATAAAAACAATAATTAAGAAATCTATGTAATTTTTATTATTTATTTTATATAATAAATTATATATAAATATATAATATAAATAATATATATTATATCTTGGGTGGAATTTTTTTTACCCATTGCTTTGGGTAATGTGTTACTAACAACTTCTTTCCAACTTATTTTATTGTGACTAACTATCTTTTCTTCTTTGTGAAGAGGGTTTCTATTTGTATGTATGTATATATATATATATATATATATATATATATATATATATAGGATCATCAGTATGATAGAGGATTAGTTTTTAACAATTTTTTTCCATTTTTTCACATGCTCATTTAGAGCTCTACATGCTTAGAAAAAATATATGTTTAATAGAAAATAGAAAATAAATATTATAATTAAATAAAAAAATAAATACTATATTTTTTAAAAAGTTTCTTATGAGAAATACAATCAAGTAAATTATGGTTCATGGTGACATTTTTAAATTCCCAAAACTTACCTAATTTAGTAATTTTTTTGAAGACATGGATGATCAAAAGAATGAATGGTAAAATGAAGAGGTTAAAAAAATGACCTTATAATGAAGGTTCGTTGATGGAGAGGATAGGCCCTTTAGGCATTTAACAATGTTATTAGAATCTCCCTCAAGCCAAACTTTATTAAATCCCAAAGATTTGGGAAGGGCAAGGGCTTGATAAGCTGCCATGGCCTCGTCTAAGTGGTTGGTCTGGGATCCCATGGGGAGTGCCACTGCCACAATACAATAGCGTGTTTCATTTCTTAACACTTGTCCACACCTAGTCAGCCCCAGATTTCCCTTGGCCGCCCCATCAAAATTAGCTTTGATCGAACCAGTCGAAGGAAAAAACCACCTACTACTTTCTCTCTTATTTTTTTCGTCACATATATCTATAGAAGAGGAAACATTCCAGTTTTTGAAGAGCTTCGATTCATCCTTGCTCCTGAAAAGAAGAGGCTTACCATTAGCTTTCAAATTTTCCACAATGGCCCACTTAATTTTAGTAAACATCACTTCAGGGGAGGAGAAGGACTCTCTGAATAATCTGTTGTTCCTTTATTTCCAGATTCCCCAAACCACATGAGGCAGGATGAGGTCCCATAGAAGGTTGATAGAGTCGTTCAAGGAAGGGCATCTCCAACAAGTGAAACACTCTTGGATAGAAGCAGGAAAGACCCAATTCATGTTCCAAAGCTGCAAAATTTGTGACCAAATAGCTTGAGAGAAGGGGCAGTGGATAGTTATATGGTTAACATTTTCTTCCTCATTATGGAAAAGGTAGCACCTATTGGGTAGATGGAAGCCTCTTTTGCAGAGACTATCAATGGTGCAGATTTTGTTTTGCAGAATGATCCAAAAAAATATATTGATCTTGGGAATGAGACCACGAATCCAAGCTCTAGACCAACAAGGGGGAGGCTCAAGAGAGTGGAACAATAAGAGGACATTAGAAACCATCGAATAACTACCAGAGGAAGTACCCGCCCAAAAGATTTTATCTTCAAGCAAAGGGTCCAAAAAAATAGAATTAAGCAGAATCATAACAGGGTTAATGGATGGGTCTATGGCACTCAGATTCACCCAATGGTTATCCCTCCAGTAGTAAGCCATCTTAGTACAAAATCTGGCCTTGCACACAAAGATAAAGGTGTAAAAATAAACCTTGTTGGAGAGGGGGGTCTCCATCAACCAAGTATCCTCCCAGAAATTGACTTTTCTACCATTACCAATAATCCATCTTTTACCTTTTCCAGCAACCATTTTAGATTGGACCACATTATTTCAAATTGCCAATCCAGAAGGGGCTTCATAGCAATTAAGAAAATCTGCAAGAGATATCTGAGGTTGCATCTATTTGGCTTTCCAAATTGAATCCCATTCACTGGTTTTCCCAAACAATCTTCAGATTTATTTAGCGAGAAGGGCTTTATTAAGAGTTTTAATGTTTCTCAAACCAAGGCCACCCATTCTTTTAGGTCTACGAACTTTGTCCCATGATATCAGAGAAATCCTTTTCCTCTCCTCTACCCCTAACCAGAGGAAGGACTTTTGAATCTTTTCAATACCTTCAGCAAACTTGGTCGGAATTCTAAATAGACTTAAAGCATACATAGGAAGGCTCTAGAAGGGAGGATTTTAATAATTGGATTTTCCCTGCTTGGCTCATAAGGGCTTCTTTCCAGCCAACAATTGTTTTGTGGAATCTGTCCACCAGGGTACTCCAAAACGTCTCAGGAGGATTTTTGCATAGAGGGAGACCCAAGTAGATAGAGGGGAGCAAACTGATCTGACATTCCAAAATTCTAGCAATTCTTCCCTGCCTATATTTAGGAGTGTTGAGGAAGAAGAGAAAACTTTTCATCCAGTTAATCAGGTGACCCGAGGCTTGGCAATAGATATTTATAATCGATTTAAGGGTCCTGGCTTCCTTGATAGTTGATGCGCCCATCAACACCGTGTCATCAACAAATTTTTGATGGGAGCATACCCTCTCAACCGACGACGGTTTGGAACCTTTTAGTTGACATTCATAAACAAGTTTTTTGATAACAAACAAAATAGGAGATATAGGATCCCCTTGTCCCAAACCTCTTGACAACTTGAAAAGGGGGGTAGGAGAACCAATGACAATACCTAAAAGTGAGGGAGTAGAGATCAGTTGGGAAATCAGCTGAATCACTTTCTTACCGAATCCGAAATCTTTAAGGATTCTGAGAAGAAAACACCAGTCCACCCGATCATAAGACTTCGATAAATCAAGTTTCAATAGGAAACCTTGGTTTTTGGAGACTTCCAGGGAGTGTACAACCTCGTGGATGGAGACGATGGAGTCAAGAATATGCCTTTTAGGAATGAAGCTGGTCCGATGAGGAGAAATAATGTCAGGAAGAATAGAAAGAAATCTAAGGGTGAGAACCTGAGATATAATCTTATAAAAGGAATTGCACGGACTAATCGGTCTGAAAAGCTCCATAGAGTCAGCGCTCGGAGTCTTGGGGATAAGGACCGAAAATGTGACATTTATCTCTTTCAAGATCAGCTTAGATAAAAAAAATTCTTTAACACCCTTAACAATGTCTTGGCTAATAATGTGCCAAAACGATTGAAAGAATAACATAGGTTCTTCACTAATTTTCATTCGTTCTTCTGTAGTGGAAAGAATGCCACTCAACTTATCAATTTTCATAGATGTAAGTTCTTTTGAAATTTCAATTATGGAAACAACATTATCAAATTTGGAATGATAACTTATTAAATTTTCTCAATCACATGTTGATTATCTAATTTATCATTCCTTGAACTTTTGTTACAAACTCATTAAGTGATTCATTTTGACCCATTTGAAAGTTTTCAAAAATATTCCTTAATGATTACAACCTAACCATATGAACACTTTGATATGCATTTATAAGAATAGTCCATGCCTCTTTAAAACACGTACAACACTACTTATCCTAAGAGAAATTGATTGACATGTCTTCAATTACAAATACAGTTTCATTGTCTTTTTGTTAATTTTAATTGAGTTCTTGTTTCAATTGATTATTTAATGCATTAATATTTTTCTCTGTTCTTCTCATTCTTCTCTCTATTCTTCTAAAACTTCTCGTCTTTTTCTAAGGTGCGATACCAATTGAAGGTATTATACTGTTATAAATGTTCTGAACTAATTATGATCTGCAGATCATCAGCAGAGATGCTTCTATTCAATTTCGTTCTTTAACGCACAGGATTCTTTTATTCAATTTCAGACATCATAGGAAGTTCTTGATCATGACCAAGGATTGATTGATCAAACGATGAGAGATGAGGAATGCATTTCGATCACCTCAATAAATAGAGGTCTTTAATAAACAACAAATTTTAGAAATTCTAGAAACTTATCATATAAGTCCGTATAAATTACAAACTTAACGTATAAAATGTATATTTACGAATCTTATTTAAAAAAAAAAACTGCGCTTACAATGCTTCTCTTTTTAAATGATAGAAATAAAATATTCCAGCAAGAATCACATAGAGATTGAGAGAAAACTCAACCATGTTTGACAATTTAGAAATAAATATTTCGTTACAATTGTTCTCATGCCAAATGAGAGAAATTAAATATTCCAACAAGAAGCACATAGAGATTCAGATGTCAGAAATTAATATTATATACAACAATCTGCCCATAATATATTCCAAATCATAAATGGAAATGGGTTCTCCTCTTTTTGCTCAAACATTTTGCATCTCTTTGGTTAAAGCAGGGACTATGGTGGTCAAAAGATCTCTGATAGTACTTTCTGCCCAACCTTTGTTGAATCTGGTCCGATAATTGACCCATTCTTCATGCTTTTGTTGAAGACGTTTCACAATTACTGGTAAACAACGATCTGGCTTTTCAAGCAACAGATCTATTATACGAAGCCCGCAATTACTATAAATGAGCTCAATGCACCTTAAATTCATAGCTGCAATGGCCGAATGTTGACATATTACTCATCACATTTGCAACCAACCAAAACTAAATACCCAACTTGTGACTCTAAGTACAACAACTCTTACAAAGAACCTACCTGTCAGGTGGTCTACAATTCTGAAATGAGCACTTGTCTGAGTTGCGTAGTCATGTTGCTTTTCCAGTAACTCGTGTACACGCTTGAATTTTTTATGAGAATGTCCAACTCAAATCTGAAAATTCACAATTTGACAATGTTAAATACAAAATAATAAACATGTATACTATTGTCATAAATAGGGAGCACCCAACACCGAATGATAAGCTCTCACCCACTGTATCCAGTATGCCTGATTTGTTTCAAATAATCCCTTGCGTATATATTCTTCATTTTGGAAGGGCGTCTGCTATGACAAATCAAAATATCAATGAGGAGTTACAGAATCTTCAATTGTTAAAAGAACATTTTACTCAGCACTTATATACCAATTCATCATAACTCGAACAAATCCAAACAATTCAAAACAAGAAATGCATATAAAATGTAGGTTTCAAATGTTAAAAAAAGTTTTTAATAAAATTAAAGACAATGTAGTTTCTATATCACAATAATTTTTCCTTTATATCATTTCAAATCACACCCCACTCTATAATCCACCATCAAAATGAATAAACGAGAAGAAATCATATTCAGAATTACCTTAATCTTCTGAATATATCTTAGGGTTTCCTTAAGCTGAAATCGTTGTTTGTTTCGTAGACAATCTTTGGAAGGACACAAGATTTCGAAGCCTTTTGGGAGGAATTTATTGCAACTTAAAAGAAGTTCATGGCTCAGCTGAACCCCAATCGCATCACATCTGCAAATTAAGCAAAAATGCCCGTTCAAAGAGCGTAAAATACATTATCAGTTAAAAATTCGGAAGCCCTAAATAAAGATTTGAAATGATTACATACGTCTTTGACCCAAAATCATTGAGGATTTGAATAAACTGTGCAAATTCTTCTGTGCAGATTTGAATAAACTGTGCAAATTCTCCTGTATCATCCTTGAAATGCTCTTTTACTGAAATAGATACGATTGTGCGTCTATCTCTGTTGGCAAAGGCATCTCTTCGTAACTGACATTAACGCAGCACAAATGACAAGAAATAGTCAGAAATCTCATGTAGTGCACAAGCTTGATTAAAAAACTAATTATTTTCCAGCTTAGCATAAAAACTAACTTACCGTTTTGTTCCCTCCTTCTCCGCTGCTCTCTTCATTATATAATTAAAGCAAGATGGGCTTGACAAAATCCGATTATATAATTAATTTTGTCAATTGGATTTTTGCTAATAACTAGGTAATCTCAACTTACCCGCGAAATGCTGTTTGAGGGACAAAAAGCATCTCGATAACATCTCGTGACCAAAACTAACGTGAAACGGCATCTCGTACAACTGATAACATCCGTTTGAACAAAACCAAGTGTACGAAATCTTTTTAATTCTCACATGTTAACTGTAGTTTTTGCCGCCCATTATGATAATTTTTATTTTTATTTACACGAAAGGTGTATTCTATATGAAGTTGAGCAGCTCACTTCAAATATCAAGGGTACAAAATTCTTTACACGGAATGGAAGATGATTCAATAAATCACAATCGTCCATCTTTCCGTCAATTCATCTTCTTCGACGGTTTAACTCCTGGATAAATGATGCCTCAGTGGGCGACCCGATACATTTTCCCCGGGCCGTTAGTACCATCGATGTTATTACTCTACCAATACTGTCGGGTCCAAAACAATTTGCCTTTGAAATCTGTGTGATGGTGGGTCCTCAAGTCCAGTCAGCCCCTTGCCTTCTGTCAGAGCATGCTAAGAGTCTTTCAGCGTACTCATAAAAAGATAGGGCACGAATTTCAAACATTCCCAACTGTCTCTTTGCCATCTGTTTACTATGCTTGCCAAAAAGGCTGTGGGATAAGTTTCTGAGTTAAAAGATATTTGACTTGAGAGTATTAAATATTCTCGATTTGTTAAAAACTGAGAAAAATAAAAGAAGGTGAATTTGTCATGTAAATCTTGTATACGTGGAAGTTAAGGACATTTAAATTAGTTTTGCTGCCTGATATGATATACATGGAAGTTAAGGACATTTAAATTATTTTTGCTGCCTTGTATACGTATTTGGATATTTGCTCCACATAACATTGAAGTGGGTTCATAAGTCTAATTACAAATAGAAATCTTCCAAATTCAAATAATTTAATATCTGTTGTTATAGGACTTTCTTGGGATTGTATCATGGCAATGTTAGGGCCTCAACCTTCACCCGGCTTCAGTATAAAGTTTTTGGCAGAAGCTAAGAGTTCCTCTTTTTCTTTGCTATTAATTATCTTAACTGTAAATTTCATAGTTGAACGAATATCAAATAGTCCAATGGTCTTAATTAGAATAAGGATAAAAATTATAAAAATTAATGGACATATTAATTTTTTAAGTTATATTATTATCCTTTTTAATAATTAATTTTAATGAATTGTTTTTAAAAGGGCTTGGTCCTAGGTCGCCCCTTCGTGGATCGCAACTTAAGGTGTGGGTATGCTCCCCATGGTCTTGAGTTCGAGTCGTGTGTGTTGCTACCTTGTGAGCGGGTCGTACACATGCGGAGATTAGTCTCGCTTCGGCGAGGACACCTCAAGATTCCACGATAGTGAATATAAAAAAAATGTTTTTAAATTAAATTTACCTATTATTAATGAAATTGTCATAATATAAATATTACTCTTATCCGCTTTAATAAAGAGAATAGTTTAATTTTTTAATTTAATTATTTATTAATTTATAAGTGTATTATTTATTATTAAAAATAATATTATAATTATATTTATTAATATATATTATAAATTATTAAATATTAATATATATTATATTTTACAATAAAACTATTAAATATAAGTATGTTAATTATTATAATTAATAGTTAATATATTTTTATAGAGGGGAAGAGTACGAGTAGTCACCTTAAGATTCTAAACAATACATTGAATTTAGATGTTTTTTTTTTGTTTTCTTAGTATGAGACTTAGGTGTTTATAGCTATTGTTTGGCTTTTGGGTAGTTATGAAAAATGTGATGGGATTTGTGCATGCAAGGATAAGAAAGTGTTCATTTTAAGTTGAGGTCTTGATACATATTTTACATTTTCTCATTAACTGTTCGCTTTGACCACCACAAAAATTGTATAATTATCCAATATTTATGCAAAAATGCCCCAATAATTTATTGGGTATACTAGTGGGCAACTAGATGATTTTTAGTGGACTATCTTCATTAATGAAATATAATGAACCATTGGTGGAACATGAATGTTAATTGGGCCCCTTCCCCAAGTACAAATTAAATTAACACATAAATATAATACAATATATGATATACATTTATAATGATACAAAATAAATTATATATAATATAATTATTTTATTATTATACATATTATCATTAAATATTATATTTTATTGTACGTATATCTTTCCATATCATCTCTCTCTCTCTCTCTCTCTCTCTCTCTCTCTCTCTCTCTCTCTCTCTCTCCTTATATGTCTCTATCTCTACTTCTCTTTATTTGTAGATCTTTCTACCTTTTTATCTCTCTATATGTCTCTATTCCTCTCTCTATATCTCCTTATATCTCCATCTCTCTATCTCTCCCTATTTAAATCCATACCTCTCCATCTTTATCTATCATTTTACCTTTCTTCATCTCTCCCTATCTATCTCCATAACTTTCTATCTTTACCTCTCTTTTTTCCTCTCTCTCTCTCTCTCTCTCTCTCTCTCTCTCTCTCTCTCTCTCTCTCTCTCTCTCTCTCTCTCTCTCTCTATATATATATATATATATATATATATATCTTGTTATCGCTCCATCTCTATCCCCTCTTATATATCTCCCTCTCTCCATCTCTCTCTATATATTACTTCCTATCTCTATCTTTATTTTTCTATATCTTCCCTCTCTCATTCTCTCTCTCCATCCTTCTTTTAAACTCTCTCCTCTCTTTTTATCTCCCCCTCTCCTCTTCATATCTCACTTCATGTCCATATCCATCTCTACCTATATATATACATAACTATCTTCCTCTCTAACTTTATCCCCTATCTCTATCTCCTTACTCCTACCTCTCTTACTCTTCCCCCTCTATCTCTACCTCTTTATATTAATATCTCTCCCTCGCTCTCCCTATCTTCCCAACATCGTTCATTTGTCTTTCTATAATCTATATTTCATACTCCTTATTCATTTTTCTTTCTATAATCTGTATATTTCATAAAAAATCGTTCCTTGATATCCAACATCTTTGGAAGTAACTTATGCTTCTAAGCATCACTTTGGTAATTATAGTTGCAACACAAAACATCAAAGTCAGAGAAGAACATGTCAAGATCTTCAACATATTGTTCTCAAAACATTGGTAGAGCTGAATGAATTATATTCTTCAATGGGCTTCCTGCATAGGATGAGATGAGATCATTATTGGCCAAGGATCGATCATTAAATTATTGTTCTTTCTATATGCGTAAACCATAATTACAAATTTTCAAGGTACCCAATAAGATGAAGGTGAGGTTATGTTTTTTTTTTATTTTCTTAAATTCTACCACTTTGTAATTTATATAAGTCTTCGAATTGTTTTGCAAACTCAAAAGTGATAGTCTTTAAAAGACCACTTGGAGGCTACAATTCAAGATTTTGGAATTTTTGGTTTTAGTAATGGAATATTAGGTGGTGATTCAAGGTATAATTTTTCTGTGTTCATTTGTTGATTTATAGTAATTGATTCATTCACACATTTCTTTAGATATTTTATACTCCTTATTCATTTGTCTTTCTATAATCTATATATTTCATAAAAAACCATTCCTTGATATCCCATGTGTAGATAGAGTATCATCCAAGTCTAATGCAACATCTTTGGAAGTAACTTATGATTCTAAGCATCACTTTGGTAATTATAGTTCCAACACAAAACGTCAAAGTCAGAGAAGAACATGTCAAGATCTTCAACAGATTGTTCTCAAAACATTGGTAGAGCTAAATGAATTATATTCTTCAATGGGCTTCCTGCATAGGATGAGATGAGATCATTATTGGCCAAGGATCGATCATTAAATTATTGTTCTTTCTATATGCGTCAACCATAATTACAAATTTTCAAGGTACCCAATAAGATGAAGGTGAGGTTATGTTGTTTTTTTTATTTTTTTAAATCCTACCACTTTGTAATTTATATAAGTCTTCAAATTGTTTTGCAAACTCAAAAGTGATAGTCTTTGAAAGACCACTTGGAGGCTACAATTGAAGTTTTTGGAATTTTTGGTTTTACTAATGGAATATTAGGTGGTGATTCAAGGTATAATTTTTCTGTGTTCATTTGTTGATTTATAGTAATTGATTCATTCACAGATTTCTTTAGATCAAGTTTAATTATCTTTTTTTTTTCATTTGTTTGTTAACTAATTGTAGCCTCACTTCTTGTTTCAATTTTTTTGGGTTATTAGACTATTTACTATAGTTTGTTTGACAAATATACGTTTCTCATCTTTTATTTGATTAATGGATCTATATGATTTAGCATAATGCAAATTAAGGGTAGTTGCCTAGTCCTAACTAAACTTGCTAGGATATCACGTCTTTAACACTTTTCTTGAGCAACGATGCCAAAATGCTAGGAACAATTTGAAGGAACTATTATTCATTCTATATTTAAACAATATTTTGATATTTTAGTTTATGATTTAGTTTATCCTATCTCAATTCTAGGGAGTAAACTTTGCCGAAGGCATAATGACAATTAGCTTAATGAAATAAAATCTACTATTTGAGATAACTAGATTTATGCTAATCTATTACAAACATTACAAATTGGTGATAGGACTTGAGAATCTTAGCTACATGAATTCTTATAAAGACTATAATTTGGCTACATGAAGTATGTTCACATTGTTGTAAAATAAAATAGAATTCAATTCATAATCATCAACTCAATTTACAACGCACATTAATTTGAGTTTATTACTAATATCTAAACACAAAATAATTATTATTATCAGCTCAAATAAGGTACAAAAAAATTTAATCAAATCTAGAAATCTACACACCTGCAAATTGAAAATAATAAACAAAATGAAATATCTATTTACTAAGAGTGGCCCTCCTTTTAATTTGCCAATGAGAAAACAAGATTCTTAGAGATTGTTCAAAATAAATCGTTTCTCTTGTTAATCGAATTTTTAAGATATCATTATCTATATTATATAATACACAGATTGTACTTATATACCCATTCATTCTGTTTAACAAGTTATCAAAAAATATAAGAGTTACTACTTTATAGCTTATAACCAAAATCCATGGATTCAATTAATAAGAGTTTGATGTGTAACCACTCTTTTCAAATTTCTAGTTTTAACCACATATGCTAATATTAAACATTTCAATAAAATGGCAAACAACTGGACAACTTTCTTCAACTACCATCCACTTTTATTTTCTTTTTCCACTTGATGAACTTTATTCTCCTTTCCTAATAAAAAGTGACCATGAGAATTAGCGTCCCCAAGGCTATATTCTATTCTTTCAATACATTAAGCATTTTTTATTTTATAATACTAATAGTGGTAGGAATATGAACAAAGGTTAAACTAAAGTATCACTATAATAGGATAAATGATCTAAAAACCAATAAACTTATAATCTCATCAATTTATAAGTTATTTTTCTCAATAGAATAATATAAAAAGTTATCAATTATTTTTTTATTAATAATGGCCCTAATACATTTTCACTTATGTGATCCAAAATTTGGTACTATAATTACATCCATTTAAAAAATATCTAGTCACATTGGAGAATTAAAAATGTGGAGGCATTCAAGTTTCCTCTCATCGACTTGCAGCTAGACTTGTTAAACTTTAGATGCACACTAGAATCATTCAACTTTAATATAATAAGTAAGTTTCTCAAAAATATTGGAATACACAAATATTATCAAGGGTTTTAAACAATAAGATGCATTTATCTTCCATTTGCAACTTAATATATTTTGGAACAAGATGAATCAAAATTAAATTAGAAGTATTTAAATGATCTACAATCAAATCACCATGTTTTACTTATTAAGAATATAAGTATCTTTGGAGATACAATTTATTTGTTAGACTTTGAGTTTGGTAAATATTATCTATCCTCTTCCATAGCTTGTATGTACTAGTCTCTTTAGAAACATTCAAGAGAATGATATATATGTCAAAAATAATGGTTTATTGTGTCTTTTGGGATGGTTTTGGTTCATTTACAACTAGCACCCACAAATCTCTTTCCTCTGAAACATCTTCAATCTTTAGATTTCATATCTTGTATCCAATGTCATCAAAATTCTCAATATATGAAAGTGAGGCAAAGGCTATGTTTTTCAATCCCACCCAAATTTGTAAAACCACACAATGCAAAAGGTTTTAATATAGCCAAAAAGCCTTGAACACTTTAAAAATATATGTTCCAATCCATATAGAGCTATTAGCTCTAATACCAAATGTTGAGAAACAAGGTGAAACTACTATAATAAAATACTCTATAAAGTGAATCCAAATGTAAAATATGATTTATTTATGATTTTCATAAAAAATATTTTGCAAATGCATAAACAAACACTAAAATAAATAAATAACACACAATATAAACAGATGATTTATGTGAGGAAACCCTTTTGAGGAAAAAATGTCCACTAGAGAAAGAGGATAAATATGTATTTATATTCAATGCACATGAGATAATATCAACACAATAACACTTTGCACTTTGAATAACTCTAAAAACAACAACAACCATGTATATGTAAATAATGATATGAAAACGCCATCTCATACCTTCAATTTATATGAAAGAAGAGAGGCCAAAACCACAAATTATTTTACCAAAATAATAAATAGAAAAACCACGAAATAATGCAAAAAAGTCCATGCTCATCTTGGAGAGCGTCTTTTGAGAATAGTAAATGCATCAAATGACTTCACTAAAAGGAAGAAAAGGTGTGGAAAATGCTTCCAAACACTAATCTAGTGGGAGAGATGATGCAAATTTTCGTATAAACATTTAACTAGTTATTATATGAAGAAAACACATATGGAAACAAAGGATAAACATACAATATCATCACACCATGAACTCCAAATATACTTGTGGAAAACCCTTTTGGGAAAAAACCACACACTCCAAAAGAACAATACTTTGTATTTAGTAAATACACATGTTTATAATAGATTCCAAGCACCAAGACTCTTCACAAGAGTTTTAAATCAAACACATAAATCCTAGAGTGATCTTAGAATCATCACAATACCTATAGAAAATAGTCTCATGCAAACTATAAAATATAAAAAATATTTTTATTGTCATTGCATAGGAGAAAGAGCCCAAGATAGATTCCAAGATCCATGTGGCAAGAATCTAACAACTGTAAGTGTTTTCCTGACTTACACGATTCTTGCATGCATGTGAATCAGGATTATATACCCATCACAAAATCTCCAACTAGGGCACCCATGTTACATGAAAACACTTCCGTCAACATGTAGAGAGCTTAAATACATGCAAACCCCTTGCATGCATTGGATGCTACCTCCAAGAATAGCCAATTGTCATATAATCCACCACAAATGTCATAGATTTTGTGATGCATATGAACAATTCATAATCCTCAATAGGTGTCAATCATTGTAGTAGTGAAGCTATCTGCCTAACTTGAAGTACACTTTAAAGAAAAAATTAGCACTTAAATGAATAAAAAATGAATCAAAGAAACAATTTGTTGTAGGAAATCTTGTTGGAGACTACTTTATATAAATTAAGACAAATCCCTACATTTAACAACTAGTTATAAGAAACATCAAAACATACTTTCTTAGGCTTTGTAATTGTCTTACAACAAAAACTTATTCTCTACAAATTCGATACAAGAAAAACAAAAGAAACTCCTCACATTTGAAGCTATACACTTTTTCATATTAAATCTCTCCGTCTGGGAACTAAGGTGCCCTCTTCATATTCCTCTAGTTTTCAACTTTTTGCTCTCTTTTTCCATCCTTTTTCACAGGAGTTGCATATTCTCTCAAGATCTAAATTTTAATGTTCTTTTTCCTCCTCATTTTGGGTGTTGAGATTATCCAAGTAACTATCTTACGAGTTGGTAGGTAGAATTTGTTAGGAAAATGGTGTCTCAACCTTGCATTTACATAAGGCTACTATTTATAGTGATTTTTCATTTGAGCATGAATTAATGCAAAATTTTCCTTGAAGCTTTGGATTGTCTAGATAATCATGCTGATAAATTTTTGTTGCAAGATCATGCCTATATTCAAAGATATTAAAGTTTTTTTTTAATTGGCAACTAAATTTTTGAAGTCAATTTTGAAGGTCTTAGAGGCTCCAAAGTGGTCCTAAAGTGTATATAAATAAAATAGCATTTTTTTTCTTGATAGAGCACATTGCAAGCTTTTTGGAGATTCAAATGGTTTGTCAATTGGATACCTAGGTCAAAAGTTATGACCTCTAGAAGTTGGGTCTCCCGAGATAGAAAATGTAAAAGCATGTAATGCCTACCAAAATACCCTAGAAAAACATAGCTAAGTAACATGCAAATAGAGATAATAATATTTTTTAACTTCATCTATTAATGCAACATAATCAACTAAGAGCACATATGAATTAAACATCTATCTACTAAATATGCACATATTCATCTTAAGCATGAACATAAGATCACATTATGCAAGCAAGATTAAATACAATACATCAATAACATTCCCTAGGGTATCTCGATACCATTACTTAAATAAATATACACCTCCAACAAATACTAATTTCATAAGGATTAGAACATTGAAGAGAATTAACTTTATCCCAACTAAGCCTAATCAAATGGCAATTCATTCAACCATGAATCTAGATCCATATTCCATAATTAAACAATATCCAAGATACAACATAGATATAACAATGAATATAACATATTACATAAGGATCAAATATCCATTATATCAAATTTATGATACTCAATCTACATATACAACTATATCATGAATGCCATACGTATCATAATACATCAATCCACTATGAGAATCCATCCAATAGTTGAAGAGATAAGGAATCTACTTCCACGCACAAGAGAAACCAATGAAGAGCATCCTAATGGAAGAAGGCATCAAACCACCTGAACTTGTGGAACCATAAGGAACCACCCCTCATGCTAGGAGATGACACAAGATCCCACACACACACTAGATCTAGGCTGAAACCTAACAACCAAAGGATGAAACCAAACTCCCTCAAGTGAAATCCACAAGAACAATACACCAACACACCAACACACCATATGGCTAAATCAAAAGCATGAGATCTCCAGAGGCTTCTCCAATAAATAAGGCTTAAGGTGCTAGGACCTACATGTAGGGAAGGAGTGCCATCACACACTATCACCATAAAGCAACCAATGGGAAAATGTCTCGACATCCATGATACACATGCCAAGCCATCCCTACCTTTGAGGATATCAAGGGAGTTCGACTTACCTGTAATAACCAAGGTCTTCCCAACCATTCCCAGATTAATATAATTACACTAGGGATATGATTTGAGGCCACAAGTCAACTCTTATCTTATTATGGTGATTTACCTCTACCCATCCCACCTAGGGTTAGTTTACTTATGTTATCGTTTGATTACAAGGTAAACTCTCAATGAGCTATCCTAGTGGTCTAGACCGTAGTACTAAACATAAATAATCCTAGTAGTCTAATCCTCATGACCCCAGTCACTCACTTGGAAGCCCACTCCCCCTAGCATGCACCTAGACCTTAGGGTAACATATCACATAACAAGGGCTCTCAATGCAGCATAACTGGATAGCCGAGGTTTAACAACCAATATGCTATAATCAAAAGACACGAATGCCATATGCCATTTAATCACAACCTCACAAGCAACATGGAGCACACATCATGCAATTATCATAATATCAAAAGTAAACTCAATATGAGCCCAAGAGAAAATAAATGCAAGGCACAACATCTTTCTTGTAACCATACAACAATACAAATACACAATTTAGATCAAATAGCTAGTCTTGGGACAACTCAGGAAACCCAAAATGATAGTCTTTGGATACTGAAAATCAAAATATAGAAATAAAAAAGGATTCAGAAAGCCAGGCAAAGCAGTTTCATACATTTTCTCAACAAAGTAGTGCATATGGAAACCAAAACAATGCCTTCATAAGGTACTTTAGCGCATATGACTAATGAAACAATGCTTGTGTGAACCACATCAACACATTAGGTAACTGAAACAACACACTCAGGCTTCAAAGAGCGCCTTTGACCCCTAGACTGGTGAATTAAAATATAATGATAGCACATATACCATAAATAATGACGCCTTTGCAAACTTTGGCAACGCGTATATTTACTAAAACAATGCATTCACCTACCAGAATAGCAAATATATAGTTTCAACGTATTCGTACAATAGTTAAGCGTATACGCAAAGCAAGACTCAGAAATATGGAAATCAGAGGATACGACTCAGCTGAGGATACACTAAATTATTAATTATGACATAAATTCGACTTAGAAGAGACACAAGACAACTCTTACAACTCAACAAATACGCACAAGGGATATAGAATCCAAGCATGATATCACACCGTGAAAAATACAAAAACCATTGACGACAACACCAGAAGTATAGCCATTATAAACAATAATTCCCAATATACTTATTTCTTCTTTACCATGTAAATAATCTTACAACATAATCAATTTTCCCAACCCCTGCAAACAATCTTTACATAGACACAGTGCAAACAAGCTTGTCTCAAAATTGACATGTAGATAACACGGGAGTAATATCTCCAACCTGGAAGTATATAAGTGATGGAAAATGAATTCGATGAAGTGCAACAATTCAAAATCCAAGCCAAGCCAAGACTCCACAATCCAAATTCATAGAAATATTTTATCACCAATAGTTTTCTAGAAAATCTACCACAGGCTAATCCCACGACAATCTCAGAAACTCAATATGTAGAGGATTAAACAAAAACCATGAAAATATGTCGGCCAATGAAAGCAATCTATAAAATATATTTCATACCAACCCCTACCTCAATTTGAGGCAAAATATATTAAAATAATATTATTTATACTTACCGAGCTCACAACCTGGAATAGTAAAATAGGGTAGGTAGAATAAATAATTAATTAAATAACCCAAAGGGGTAAAAGGAATTAAAATAATATAAACAACCAATTAAGTAAATAAACCAAGGCACAATAAGATATAAATGGCCAATCAAATATTAAAGCCACAACTATATAAATAAATAATAAATCCAAAAGGGATTAAATAATAAATCATTAAACAAAATAACAATAACAATATAAATCACCAATTAAATATAAATCCATAAAATAAGCATAGATAATAAAATATCCCTAATAATAGCTATCACACATTAATATTAAATATTAATGCCAATCATTGATTTAATTAATTATTATAAACTAATTAATTTTTTAATAATTTAATTAACCAATAATCACAACTCCTCAAGACAACCCAACATAGGGTAACATAAAATACCACGAGACAACTCTAACGACAATACCACGACTGACAGGATACCAACCTAAACCTAGAGTGTAGAATGCGATTTCATGTTACCTCCTATCAACTTGCCATTGTGATGGACACACTTAGACCTGTCAAGCTAGGTGGAGTTGATGATGACAACATATGAAATAACATATATCATAAATGATCAGGAAAGTGAAGAGAATCACAAGATCATATCGTGCTCGCAATGAGTGATATGACATCGTCTCTATCACAAATACACAAATAAGATAGTCACGAGAATTATAGCATCAACTCATCCAGTGTAATCATAAAGTGAGGCTAGCACATAGCATGCAACCATCATATCACCAAAATAAAATGTGAATATTGCATAAGCATATAAACCGGCAAATAATAGACCATCATAATAATAATCCATGGATGTCATCTTCCATATGAAACCATAATGTCAACTGCAAATATGACACGTCTGTCATCAACCATAGGGAATCCAAATCATAGATCAATCTATAAAATCTATCAAAAGCATTGTAGAATAGTCTAAGTTATAACCATGTCGTCTATCGATGCACAAAAAGGAAAGATGAATCAAGGAGGGGCACTACATCCTGCCCACCTTGTCCCAGGCTTACTCCTTGAAGTCTGAAATGTTGACATTGTGTTGTCATTGATGTCAACCGGTATGAGAGATGTATGTGCAACACTGCCATGAAGGAGTACAAAATGAGATATCTTTGATACCACCTTGTGTTGCAGAGCACCATTAAGGTAAAGAAGAGAATTTCATTCAGAGGAATGATCACTGGAGTCACCGGTACACAAGTTAGTGCCTGACTTGTGTGGAAGAAATGGTAAGGTTATCAGTACAGTGTATCACTGATAAGGAATGGATGTCAATTGATAAGTGTTGTGTTGACAGTGTGTAGTTGCCAATTGGAAAACTCATGACCAGTGTACAAGCAGGATGGGCAAGGTTCTTGACCTGTTGTTTGTGATGAAGAGGCAGAATGTTACCTAAATCACATGAACACCAGAGGAGAAGAATGAGCTGGTCACTGGTATGCTGTGTGGTTGTAGAACAACATGACTCCCACCGGATGAAGATGCAGTCACCATGTGAAGAGATGACTGACAATGAATGTGCCCACACCGGATCACATGTGCCTGTTTGAAGATGTGCTGCACAAATAGGGAAGTCACATGAGTGCATTACATGATGCAGATGACAAGGTGTCACTCCATCGGCAAGTGGAGATTATCAGCTATTATGCATAGTGTGCATCATAGTTCTGAGAGATAAGGAAGAAGAGGTAAAGGAAAGTGTTGAAAGGCTCACACTAGAACTACCGGTAAATCAAAGGAATGCCTCAAGTGCATAAGGTCAGGGATATGCATTGGACCGACAGAGGAGGCATATTGTGTTGCCAATACAAATGAAGAAGGATGGGTTTGTCTCTTTGAAAAAATGGTTGAGATATGTTCCAAGGTGATCTGGGAGAAGGCAAGGTTGAGCAGAGGGAGTCAGAGGAGAATGACGAGATTGGAGATGGAGTCTGGTGAAGGTTGATGACATAGTATCATCAAGAGCGTTTACCTATATGTATGTCCACCTGTAATACAGACAAGGTACAGATGCAAAAGACTCCCATTTGATGAAGATGAACATGCTATGGATAGCTAAACTTTCCACCCTAACCACTCAGTAACCACAGAGTTACATCGCTCTGCCTGAGGGTAAGTAAAATAGTTTTTTTTACAACTAACTTATAAAACCATTTTCTGACTAAAAACAACAGAAAGTAAAAAAAACACGGGAACGGTTATCCAATTCATGGCAACATGCGACTAGTTTGATCCGTCTTCCACTCCATGAATGCCTCCATTAATTACTGGATGACAGGTTCAGTCAGAATGACTACGTGTAAAATTCGTTGTTGCCAAACCTCCTTATCACTATGCACCTGTTTTACTTTATCCACATGGTTGTTCAAATGATCTATGCATAAAAACAGTAAGGATTCGGTTTTAGCAATGGCGGAGAAATCTTTCTTGGTGACCACCGTTTCACTCCTAACCATATCAATTTGCACTTAAAAATATTTTCTTATGGCTTCACCAGTGTCAACGGTTTTTCCATCCTCTTTCATATATTTCACTCCAATGCATTTTAGATCATTAAGCATGTTTTGTAACAATTCAGACGATTCTTGCTCAAGTTTAACAAATTCCTCATAGCCCAGTTTTATTACCGAATTTATCCATTCAATGTTATTTTTGCAAATGTACAGAATATTTTTATTAAATCCCTATAAAGGCTTTTCTGCAAGGAACTTCATTACGCCATCTCTTTGAACTTCTTCCATGTGAGGTACTATTCGGGCCCACTTGGCTTCTTTGTTCCTTCAAGTTGTGTTTTCCTTTCCCAACTCTCGGATAACTTAAGCAACATCATCATACACCTTTCTCAAATACCTAATGTATTCTTTTCCCTATTTCATGATCATATCTAACCATTCAAGGACCACACCATGTACCATTTTAATCCTTTGTACTTCTACGAGCAACTTCTGATTGCTAGGGGACTTGGGATCAAAGAATGCTCATTGTGCAGATAGTGGTTCCGGATCTAGTCCATGGATTGCGTCAATATATTCCGCCATTTTTCTTAAGTTTTATTTTAGTTCCCTTTTATCCTTTTCATCTTTCCAAGTCCTAGTTATGATCTTTTTCATCGAAGCTTCAAGATGAAGAACATCCGTGGCCCGAGAAGTAGTACCAAAATTCACCTTTTCAACAGTAAAATACATGACTGTAGGGTCCTCTATTTTCTCAGCTGTCAATGGGCAAGCTATCTCTACAGTCTAATTCCCACTGTCAGCATCAAAATCAATTCTTGAAATGGTCTCGAGTTTCTTCACTTTGGGAGTCTTCCCCAAGCACTTGTTCACCATATCTTCCAAAGGGACCAAAACTGGAACTACATTCCTTTTCTTTCTATTTAGGGTATTTTCTAACCATTAGAGGTTCAATGCGCACAGAAGTTTCATCAGAGCTAGCTACAATTTCCTTTTCATTCCTTACTACCAATGTGGTAGTAGTGTTTGCCAAACTATCCACTTGCTGAGTGTCATTTGTAGCATCAACATTTAGCACCTCCAAGTCTGGATGAGCTGAAGGATCTTCCATATTAGGAGAGGCTTCTAAATCAACTAGCATTGAATACACAAGAGATTTCTTAGCTCCGCTTTTGGTTATGGCCTTGATGATCCTAGTAGGAGCTAGTTCATTTTTTATTTCCATCGGCCTAGCACTCTGACTAACTCTAGTCTTTGTTCTGGATGATCCTGCAACACAAGATGTAACATGGGAATTAGCCAATGGGACTTCAGAGGATGAGGTTGAATCTTTCTTAGAGACCTTTCCGATTCTTCACTCTCTTAGCCATCTTTCAATTATTTTGATAACTGGGAATGTCCTTGTTTGAATCTGGTCCTCTTCATCTTTTTCCTAGTCCACTTCTGGAATGACTCCCTTCTTCCTATCATCCACAAACTAAGGATCCATCAGTTCACTCTCATCATCCTTGACATTAGAAATATTCATTGTCAACTCAAAGGCCATGACTTGCGGTAGGGTGAACCTTTAGTGTGTCCTCTTGCTAACTTAAAACTCATCACATCAATCAGCCCAAAAATCCTCTATATTTGGCACATGGATAAAATCTTTTCTTAATTTTAGATGGGTGGCGACAAACCCTTTGGCATCAAAATTTGCTCACGGACCATATAATTGAAAATTCAATTTTTTAAATTCTAGTTCCAAATTCAATTCATTAGAGACACTACTACAAATAAAATAAGTTAATTCAATTAGAAATGAGACACTTGTTGATGTCTGGCTCTGTACTTTGTATCAATATAGGCCAACTGCCAGCATATTTCCATTAAAATCTGTTTGTCAAATGCATATCTAGGAAGCTTGTACGGTTCTCCTTCAAAACCCCCTACCCTTAGGTAGATAAACTTGGGAAACTGTATGAAGAAGCTGCCATTAGTACCAATTAGTTGCATAGATTCATTAGACAATCTTTTATGAATGTTTCCCTTCAATTCATACACCATCCTGCCTAGGAATATGCCATGCACTTTATGATAATTTTCACAGGACCTTTGTTGTTGAAGATGCGGGTGATATTCAAATATTCTCATATTGTCCACCTACGCTTAATGGTACAAACCAGGCCACAGTCTAACACATGTGCCAAGCAATATAGAAGATATGATGACATATAGAAGTTTTTTTTACCGAAGCAGCTCAAACCTTCATGCAACCTGTCTGCAATTAATTTTTCCCAATCAATATATCTTTTCTCACCAAAAATGACTTGTATGAAGAAGTACATCCAATCTTCCCAATAAAAGGCCATTTGGTTCCCCCTTACTCTATGTAACAAAATGACTATGCCTTGACTTCTTGGATTAGATGTTCCTGTGTCAATGGACTTGGCAGTCAAGAACCTCCTCTTTGAAACTTTAACAACCAGTTCCTTGCAATGACATTCCTATAGAATGATTTCTTTTATGAGAAAATCCCCTTTGACTTGCACACCGTCCAATCCTCATATTGCTCCTTCTCAGGTCTTTTCATAATGGCAACAACAACCTCCTGACTAACCCTAAGCAGAACCTCACCATCTGTGCTTCTTACACATCTCTCAATAGGGTCATATCTATTCATGCATTCTAGAACCAGCTCAGGACATCACACCGCAGGAGGGAAAGTTGCTGCTTCCACTAACCAACTATCCAGAATCCTCTGCATTAAAGGAGGACCAGTGGGATTTCGTGCCCTTTCATGGAATTCGTCTAGGTCTACTGACGACATAAAAGTGTCCCCTAGCTCTGACAAGGTACAAACTAACCAAGACTTTTGGTCTATCTTGGGCAATTTAGGTCTGATTTTGAATTTGCCAACAAAAAAAAATACAGCAAGGGAGACGAACTAAACCAACTGAACTACCAAGAAAAGCTTCCAATTTAAGAAATCATAGAGATGAGAAGAAGATTTTGAACTCACCTTTTATGCAAAGCTCGAAATCCAAAGAGACAAGAACAAAAAATATCGCCTGTGCAAATACCTTACTTACCAAATTAGGCAAATGAAGAAGGCAAGTATTTATTTTTTATTTTTTAAATAAAACAAAACTTGAGAACAGGCTTAAAAATCGGTCACAGGATTTGATATGATTGTAACTGCATGCTTATCCATGCCAAATTATTCTGAAAAGACTTAATTCTGACAATTCATTAATTGCAAGTCTTTTCCCTCCACATCCTTCCCTGAAATAATTATTCTCAAGTAGGATCTTCTTTTCGACTCATTCCCTCGAAGTTCACCCTTTTAAATCTAGAATACTCCCTCCATGGTGATGCTTCGTGATTTTTATGTCCGCTACTTTTATGTCCAATGCTATTCAATCCTTGAACTTTGAACTTTGAACCCTCTGAGAAGTAGTTCAAATGTTCAAGTTCAAAAGAACATAACAAGGACAAACTAAGACAAAGAGAACAAAATGCCGCAGCTTATGCGTTACAAGGACGGGACTCAGGCAAGACTTGACTTTCTCAGCTTTGAACTTGAACGTTTGAAAATGTTCAATAATTCAAGTTCAATAACAATTGACACTAAGACCATTAAATTTTCTTTTTAAAAACAAATCCGCGATACAACATGCTCCACTTGAACTTGAACCTTGAACTTAGATGAGGTTCAATTGAGAGGCTCAGTTCAAGATAAAATTTAATAAGACAAAAACCAAAAATCACACAAACCCGGACTAAATATACACTCCTTATTTTTAAATAACATGAGAACATAAATGCCTCAGGAGAATGAGGAGGGTAACACAAATGATGTCAAATATTCCATTCACAGTTCATGATTTGTTCATATCGGAAGTGTGATTGAGCTTTGGTGAGGTCCGGTGAGATAGAACGAGACATCCAATAGAGTGTGTAGTATTTTGATTAGCGGTTCATTTTGGTTGAATGTTTTGTGTTGTGGATCTCAGAGAAGCATTATGGATGTGTAATCTACCTTATTCCAAGTTTGTGGCCTCTGGTGAAGATTCTTGAGTAAGATAAAAGATTCGATTTACATGTTTTTGGTTAGAACAATGTTCATCAACAGTAACATGTGGATATTCATTATGCGGATTAATCTTGGTGGTTGTAATTGTGTTTGAGGATTATTTTCTGACATATGGATAACATGTGGACAATTCTTTTTCGTCCGCATATGCATTGGAGTTCGGATTGAGCCGACTTGGAGAACACGTTTCATTTGTGTGTTATGCATTTTTGGGCCAACATGTAGATGGCCTAATTTGATGTTGTCGATATATAAGAGCGATTGCTATTATCATTTTGGATATCGATGATTGTGTGTTAAGTATTTGTAAGAGATTGTGCATAGTTTCATGTGCACAAGTAAAGGATTTGTGCTTCAGATTACAACAAAACAATGCAGTATAGCATAGAAATGTAATATTGTGTACTTTATGCTTAACTGAAGCTGTATTTTGGCATTTGTAGGTGTTGTTTATCTGTTTAGACATTCCAATTATATTTGTAATCATTTTGTAAGGTAGTGAGCCTTCTAGGGTTGCAACCCTTATTGTAATTTGAACAGTGAGCTCTAGGTAGTGTGCTTGAATCCATGTGCATTCCCCTTATGTGCTTGATACTTAAGGTGGAGAGCAAACACTAGTTTATTTAGTTACTAGCATTAATTTAGATTAATCTAATAGCCATCTTTGTATTTCGTCAGATAAAATGTACTTAAAATTTGTAATACTCATGGGTCCCAAAATTGTTTTTATACCATTGATTTCCATTGAGGCCAACAATTGAAAAGAAACTCAACTCTCATGAGCATTACAACTTGTAGGTATAGTTTACCTCATGGAATGCAATGATGGTCATTAGATTATATTTTGAATCAGTGGTGGCAACTAAATATTGCTGGTAGAACCCTAAAGTAACTAATAATTATGATGTATTATTGACAAATTAATTTAATCTTTTACAATAACTAATAAAATTTTGGCGAATCTGATCCAACCATGTATCGAATATTTGGGCGAATCTTTGAGTTAAAAAATTTAATAAAATAAATTATCTGGCGATTTAAATAAGACTGAAATAAAATTTTGTAAAAAATGTGGTGATTTAGGTTACCTTAAAACTTGAACTATTAGCCAAATTTTGATTTCCAAATTTTAAAAAATAGCCAATTGGCGAATATTAGCCACTAAAGAAATCACTACATTGTTGGCGAAAGGAGGTCTCCTTTATGTTGAAGGCGTGTAACCTTGTTTCTAGATTCCTTAAGACATCAACATATGACTATGTTGACATATTAAGTGGGGCCATACATATCACCCCTTTTATATTATACTTTTGCTCTATATTTGGCATGTCTTATGTGAGGCGTTCATTCTTGTTGTGTAATCTCTTGATGGAAGTTATCCTCATCTTATCTCAACAATTGTGCTATGAGTCCACCTTATTGATGTGAAGAATGAGATCTACTATAAATGTTTTATGAAGAAGTTATGTGTGGCTCCTTGTTGTTTTAGAAGAAGTTATGTGTGGCTCTTTGTTGTTTTAGAAGTGTATTAAAGATCTCTTTTTGCTCTTGATGTTTTAGTGCAAACCTTTCTTGTTTGGTTTTGTAATACCAAAGATAATGATCAACTATGGACCTTAATGGAATCTTGAGTTCTGATAATTATAGATTCATCACTTCTCCTATAAGAGGTTGATGGGGCACGATTGAATGATTTGTGATGTTTGAGTATTCGTTATTGTGCTTACTCCGTCGTCTGTTCCAAGAGATTGAATTTATATCTTGTCTTACTAACGTTGCATAATGTTGCTATTCATTGGCTGAAACTATTTTCTACAAATTTCTGATTCTATTTGTGATTCCTCTTTGAAAGATTTCGCAATTGATCTTTTAGGATTTTTGTTTTCTATTGATGACATTTGATTGGCAATCTTGTTGTGTAATCTCTTGATGGAAGTTATCCTCATCTTATCTCAACAATTGTGCTATAAGTCCACCTTATTGATTGAAAGATAGATGGACAGGATCTTTGAGTTTGGTATACTCTAACTTATGTTGGTTGATTACCTTTTATTATGAGTATTAACATGGAATTTTTTTCTTGGGTCAAGCATTTTTAATTCATTATGATTGAACCGACTTGATGCTTAAGTGTATGATTTCCTATCCATGAGTATAGGAAATTGATTGGATCTTTCAGTGTTTTGGAGTGCTTCTGAAACAAGGCATACTAATTCTTCAAGGGAAATTATTGGGATGGGCAGTTCGAGTGCTTTGGAAGCTGTGATTGGACACAGCTACTGCTGAGAGGGAGTTCCAGCTACCTTGGTATATCTTGAGTATGTATTTGGTATATCTTGAGGGTTATGAGATTCAGGATAGAGTAACTCATGTGTGCAGATTGAAGAAAGCCATGTATGGCCTCAAACAAACCTCTTGTGCTTGGTATGAAAGAATTGATAAATACTTGTTATGTTAGGATTTTGTAAAAATGATGCTGACTCTAACATCTACTTTAAGTTATCCAATGATGAAATGTTAATTCTAGCTCTCTATGTGGATGATTTATTTCTTACTGGTAAAGATGAACTTATCATTAAATGTAAGAAAGAACTAGCTTCAGAATTTGAAATGGAAGACTTAGGTCTAATGCATTATTTTCTAGGTCTAGTAGTATGGCAAAGATCTAACGAAATGTTTCTAAGTCAAGGAAAGTATACTATTGATATCTTGAAAAGATTTAGAATGATGGATTGTAAACCTGTGTCTACTCCTATGGAATCTAACTTAAAGAAATTAAGTGTTTCTGCAGCTGATTCTGATTTTGTAGATCCATCGGATATACCAAAGCTTTCTTCAATCTACACACATGAGTTACTCTATCCTGAATCTCATAACCCTCAAGATATACCAAATACATACTCAAGATATACCAAGGTAGCTGGAACTCCCTCTCAGCAGCAGTTGTGTCCAACCAGCTTCCAAAGCACTCGTACTGCCCATCCCAATAATTTCCCTTGAAGAATTAGTATGCCTTGTTTTAGAAGCACTCCAAGCCACTGAAAGATCCAATCAATTTCCTATACTCAAGGATAGGAAATCATACACTTAAGCATCAAGTCAGTTCAATCATAATGAAATTAAAAATGTTTGACCCAAGACAAAAATTCCATGCTAATACTCCTAATAAAAGGTAATCAACCAATATAAGTTAGAGTATACCAAACTCAAACTTTTATGTTAATCTCAAAGATCTTGTCCATCTATCTTTCAATCAATAAGGTGGACTCATAGCACAATTGTTGAGATAAGATGAGGATAACTTCCATCAAGAGATTACACAACAAGATTGCCAATCAAATGTCATCAATAGAAAACGAAAATCCTAAGAGATCAATTGCGAAATCTTTCAAAGAGGAATCACAAATAGAATCACAGATTTGTAGGAAATAGTTTCAGCCAATGAATAGCAACATTATGCAACGTTAGTAAGACAAAATATACATTCAATCTCTTGGAACAGACGACGGAGTAAGCACAATAACGAATAATCAAACATCACAAATCATTCAACCGTGCCCCATCAACCTCTTATAGAAGTGTGATGAAATCTATAATTATCAGAACTCAAGATTCCATTAAGGTCCATAGTTGATCATTATCTTTGGTATTACAAAACCAAACAAGAAAGGTTTGCACTAAAACATCAAGAGCAAAAAGGGATTTTTAATACACTTCTAAAACAACAAGGAGCCACACATAGCTTCTTCATAAAACATTTATAGTAGATCTCATTCTTCACATCAATGGTCAGATTTGAAGGTTGAGAACATCTCAAAGCTATGTTTTGAAACACATGATTACTAGAACAACTTATAACATTGGTGTAACAATAAACGAAAGTAATAGTTCACTCAAATCAGAAGAAAGAACATAGAAGAGACCAATGACTGAATGCAGCCATAATATCCATTAGTTCATCTATTTGTAGTTCAGTCCAGAGGAAGTAATCAGAAGTAAATCAAAACAAGTGAGCATTGATAAAATTGATCTAATAACAACATCATTTTGCAAAATGATATTAATAAAATACTCATTAATTATACTTTTTGTTAACCACCAAGCACAATTTATACTTGATCAAAACCAAACAAATCTCAAGGTAGTTTATGATAGTAGAAGAATCCCATATGTCAAAAAGCACATGAAGAAGGTCTACATTATACGAACTACAGGGCTGTGTAATAGATAGGAGAAATAAGCTTCTTCATCTAACATTAACCCTTGCATACTACGAACATGATTGCAGATCATCTTTCAGCTAAACTTTTCTATCAGGAACACCTATTAGTAAAATTACACATAGGCCAAAACATTAAGTCAAAGTGATTTTGATCTGTTCATTAAGAGTTCATCTCCATAATTAATAGAACATAAAATTCCTACACCTCAGTCGGTATACTTGTATCAATGATTGCCTCGGCAAACAATCATTAGCTCTTCGTGACTGTACACATCTCCATAAGTCGTTCATGTCAAGTAGAACTCAAGTCAACAAAAATGTCATGAATGAAGATCATTAAAAAAAAACATAACTCAACCAAGCATAGCTACTCACTTAAAATGCATATAAGTATTCATCACAAGAATACTTAGAACTTTTAGATCAGAAGTCAATAATAGAACCAGACCATATTATTTAACATAATAACAATATCTAAATTACATATGCAGAGAACATAACAAGTATTTAGATCATAGTTATATAGATGACAATTGTGGATGATGAGTCCAAGACATTCCTGATTCCAATCAAAACATTAACGAAGAATCCATGTTGTGATGGACTATTGGCATTGGCATATTGTTTTGCTTTTGACATTTTGCCAACATGTATTTCACTCTGGTTCGTGCTTGAGTAGCTTGTGTAGTTTCTTTGCAGTCATTCTGTAATCCAAAATAAATCGCTTTGTATATGAAGATCCACCTATGGGAAAGCTGTCTAATTTTATATGCTTGTGACACAATTTAGTCCATTTTTTCATCTTTATGGACAATCCTGCAGGAAGGTTGGAAATGCAAATCCAATCCGAAGCACATATGTCCTTCCTGATGGTATCAAGCATAATCGGGGTTTTGTAAAAGATCCAGAGGAGGCACAGAGATATATGTCAACACAAGAAAAAGAAATGCTGCCAACACGAGAGGAAGAGAATGAGCATCGCATTCCTCTAGATGTTGAAACTGTAGAAGATAGAAGTAAAGAAGCATCTGCCAAAAATGAGGTTGTTTGCTTTTTCAGGTTTATTGTGAAAAATAGTTATTCCAAAATTCAGAATCCATCTATTGGATTTTAATTTTTTGTTTTTAATGTAGGAGCTGAAATTGACTAATGAACGATTCCTTGTTCCAGAAATGCTTTTTCATCCTGCTGATCTTGGTAAGATTCTTTTCAGAAGATAATTCATTTTGATTGACGACTCTACAAAATTACTGACAATTTGGAATGTATCGTGCAGGGATGAACCAGGCAGGATTGGCAGAGTGTATTGTACGTGCTGTTAATTCCTGCCATCCTCATCTGCATCCAGTACTCTTTTCAAGGTGATTTCTCAACTATCTGGTTCTTTTTGTAGCCATGCAGTCTATTGAATTCTTCCTTGGAATATCCAACTTCTGAAGGGTTCTTCAATTCCACTAAATATCTTCTGGTTGCTTGATTTGTTTTTGTATCATTTACAGCATAATTTTGACTGGTGGGAGCTCACTTTTTCCGCGCATGAAAACAAGGCTGTAAGATTCAGATTTATATTTTTGTGCTGTTATATTTATGAAATGAGTGGAAATTTTATTTGGGTAAGGGATTTAAATAATTAAGAAATAATTTGATGAAATGAAACAACAAATATGAACTTTCCTTTCTATCTATTTTGATTATACTCTTCGGTTTTAGGATTACTATTTTTGCATCTTGTTGTTTCCAACTGGCAGAAGATTTCCATGGTTTTTGCTGTAGATTATTGTTGGTAAATGTTCTGTGCATCAATTTTAATTTGTGTTTGGAGTTAAGAAGTGCTCTTTTTCAACACAGGGAACAGGAACTCCGGCCTCTTGTTTGTGATGACTATAAACTTAAAATTGTGATACAAGAAGAGTAAGCAGAAATTTTCCTTTATACATTTTACTTGTTTTAAAAAGGTTGCTAATTTGATCTAAACTTTAGCTAAACGTTGTATAAGTCGTCTGATTTGTTTTTATATGCTCAGTCCTATGTATAAGTCGTCTGATTTGTTTTTATATGCTCAGTCCTATGTTAGGTGCATGGAGAGGAGGATCACTCTTGGCAGCCAGTCCTGACTTTGAATCCCTGTGTGTGACAAAGTCAGATTATGAAGAACTTGGATCTGCAAGATGCCGGCGGCGCTTTATGCATTGATTCTTGAAAACTTTGTGTGGTTGATCTTCAACATTTCTGTCCTTGGGTTTACATTTCTGGATTTTTGTTTTTTAGTTGTTCTTTACCCTGTCAAATAGAATATGTGGTCGTAGTGAGCAGGTGGATATTTTTTTTTGCAGGAAAACAGTATTTCAAGTCTTCTATTCAATGTGGAGCTTGTAATAATGCAAAACCGCATCAAGTTTGTAAGCAGGATTGATACTATAAGATGCCTTGAATTTTTTATACCTTTTATCATTCAAAACAGTCAATTTTTAATAAGATGGGGGACATCAATGGGAAGAATTCAACTCCCGTTCATGTGATCTTGTAGGTGAAAAAAAGTGAAGGCAGTTTTAAGGGTTTCTGTCAAGCAGGAAGGTCAATTTGGTATACGAGACCTCCACTTATGCAAGCATTCTACAAGGAGATTCTGTGTTTACCTCATTCATTGTTCAACATGATATACATTTCCATCTCTCAAGATTTGAACTTGTGGCCTCCACCATATGGGTCTTCGCTATCAAGCCAACTCAGTTTGCACCTTGCTTATGTATTGATGTTTGGCTTTGAGCTGTAAGACTGATGGATTGAACATAACCTCTGTGTTTATTGGGTAGCCATGATTTTTGCATAGTGTTGATTCCAAACTGGTTGTGAATGAGACAAAAACATTATCCCCTTGACCAAGGCATTACACTGTCACACATTCTTATGTAAATGACATCATAGTTAATATCCTTAGACTCATCGTAGTTAATATCCTTAGACTCGTCATTTCTTTTGTACCAACAAGTTTTTGTTTTAAATTCTGCAAGCTGCGTGATTACAATAGGTCTACAGAGTAATAAAATAATGTCTCAGCAATTTTGGTTCTATAAACTTGTGAGCATTGTATTGTTATTTACATACTTTGGACTCTTACCCCTATGCTTATTGGGTAGCCATGATTTTTGCAGTGTTGAATCCAAACTGGTTGTGAATGAGTCAAAAACAATATCCCCTTGACCAAGGCATTACACTGTGGCACATTCCTATGTAAATGACGTCATAAAAAATTGTAGTTAATTTCCTTAGACTCGTCATTTCTTTTGTCACAACAAGTTTTTGTTTTAAATTCTGCAAGCTGCGTGATTACGATAGGTCTACAGATTAATAAAATAATGTCTCAGCAATTTTGGTTCTATAAACTTGTGAGCGTTGTATTGTTATTGACATACTTTGGACTCTTGTAAGATGTATACTTGCCTATAGGGTTTCAACCATTTTTAACCAATTTTAACCGTTACTTATGGAATTGGAAAGGTATTGAGTGCCTTCTGTTTTATAATAATTCCATTATAAAACGAAAACAGAATCCTTTGTTTAATGTTGTAAATTGGTCTTACCTGTGAGGCTCACACAAAGCCAAATTCTAACTTAATTATAATGGGTTGGACTACTGCTTTTGGTAAACTAGATTAATGACAAGTAGTAAAAATAGATTAATGCAATTAAAATAGAAATATTTTCTATCTTCATTTGCTCTGGAATAAGAGGATATCATGCTTTGATTAGAATATCTTCCCAAGGTAAGGAAACCAGGGAAAAATTGAGCAATCAAAATCAGATAATTGAAGATGGCAGTGTTAAAATTGTTATATTTGTAGACAAAGGTGTCAATGAATTTCATTGAGGTAAGTTTCAGAACATGAATTATCTCATGGCTGTAGAATGTTTGCACGCTTTGAGTGAAATTTCTTTGTTCAGATCATAACTAACCTATCAATTTTTGTATCTGCTAAATAGAACTCCAGTAATATTCGATGCTATTCCAATAACATTGTACTGATTTAGGAGTAGAATTTCATATTTCTAATTATGATATAATGGACATTATAGTAGTTGAAGATACCAGTGTCATAAATGTCTTCTACTTTTGATAGATCATGTAAGGCTCTAAGAATAAAGCTTGGGTTATCTCAAATTTTTCGATGGCATGAGATATATAATAAAACCTACTCTTTGGTGTCTAAAGGACGTCCTTTGTGATGAGTATCACTGATGATTTCAATTTTAAGACTATTTTTTTACTAGAAATTTATAATCCTCGAGTCCATAGTCTTGGTAAGTTGTTACTTCCAATTGCTCAAGGTTGGAGGGTCCAATTGAAGATTATTTAGCCTTGTATACTATATGAATTTTATACTAAATCTTAATTCAGTACAAAATAGTTTATCATTTAAAAAGAACACTTGGACTTTTATCCATATTGAGATGTATTACAAGTTGGAGCCATCGGTTGTGAATTACAACTATATCATATGGTTTCACTTAATATATATATTTCTAATACTTCTTCTCTATGCATTGGTTGTGAATCACAATTAGATCATATGATTTTACTTAATATATTTATTTCTTCCTTTACTTCCACTCTAGGTATTGATTGTGAATCACAACTAGATCATATGATTTATTTCACAAATCATGTTATACTTCTTAATATATTTATCTAGAACATAATGTGGTGGTTGATATCACGATCTACACATCATATGATTTCTCTCAATATATTTATTTCACAAATCATATTATACTTCTCAATATATTGATCTAGAACAAAATGTCGTGGTTGATATCACGATCTACACTCATAGAACAATGCTATAAGGAAAATTGGATCTAATTTTTTTTCACCCTAATGATTTACCTTAGTAGCATTGAGAAAGAAGGCGGAACTACTGCAATAAAATATTCTACAAAGTGTATTTAAATATGAAATATGTCTTTATCTAAGATCAATAGAAAATAATATTATGTAGATGCATAAGTTAGGAATAACAATAAAATCAACAAACCATACATGATTTGCTTGGATAAACCCTTTTGGAAAAAAAACCACCAAAGAAAAAGATGAAACTTCAATGTACATGGAACAATGTCAACATATTAACACTGTACTTTTAACACAACTTCTATAGTTTAATGCCCCTCCCTCAATCAGACTCTATTTAACCTAGTTGACTTTGGTTGACTTCTCCTGTTGTTTATGAGACTGGGTGATACTCTTTAATGTAATGACTTTTATCGTGATTCTAGGATATGTTGTTGGTTATGCATTTTATCTCTATGGATGCTTAGATGTTAGATTATATGATTAAGTACTAACCTTGGACTAAAATATCTTCTTTATGTATGAAATATTTCTTGTGTCTGTTTACTTGAATGAGTATGAGTCTTTATGGGGTGCGAGGGGATGATCTTTCGTCACCCACTTCGAAGGGACATAGACTATCATGATTCTCTTCTACCGGTGTGCCTGAAAATGTTAGATGTATGTATGCATGTTTTCTCGGTGATTCAAGATTGTAGGTATCAAACATCGACTCTACCTGAATCTTCAGGTCTGAGCGTGTTCTTTGACCCAATGATAACGTGGAAATTGGAGTTATTAGTTAGATCTCGTCATACCATTGTTCCTATGGAACGAGTCCCCTGTCAGGTATCCTTGTAAAGTGTTTGCTTGGTCATATGAGTCGTCAGCTCGGTTGGTCCTTTGTGTGTCGATTTGTTGTATTTTGCTACTCTTGTGTGTAATATGATAATTATCTAATATTTTGTGAAAAGATTAGTATTATATTTTAATGATATTTGGGTGTCGTTTGATAATTAATAAGTTGAAAATGTGAACTTAAAGACTTAAATTATTTAAATTAATTTAATTAATTTGAAAAGAGTATTTATGAAGGGAATTAATAATAACTCCTATTTGTGTGTTTTAAGATTAATTAATTAATAAATTTATTATAATTAGTCATGATATTATTTATTAAAATACAATTATTACTTAACTGTTTAGAAAATAATTATTGAAGAGGGAAATTAGTTTTTTGAATTTTTTTGTGCCTTTGGAAATTAATTCAAATAGAAAAATAATATTATTTTAATTAATTTCTTGCATGTGCATATGGGGGTTACAAAATAAATTAATTAATGGAATTTATTTAATTGTGATTCTTTGCATGCAAATAATGAAGGGAGTTACAAATGAACTTATTAATGAGAATTTAATAATATGAAATCTTGCCTGCATTTGGGGAGTCATATTGGTGAAGAGGTATATTATGTTTATGGATTGCTTTTTCGGGGGAGTTCCTTCCCGTGAAGTATTCTTCTCTGGTTATGGGGTTTCCAAAAGATAATTTTGGGGACAATCTATTTGTGAAAGAAGAAATTTGGAGAGATAATGGTAGTTTGGTTTGGGGAGTGTGGGGGATTTAGTGGAGGAATCTGATAGTTTTTGGCTGAAGTTTCTAGATCCACGTGTCTTGCGTAACTAATTGGCAACTGAGGATTATCTTGGAAATTTTTGCTTCCTTCTTTATGTTGATTTCCAGATTGAGAGAAGAGGTAGATTTTGGTTCTTTGCATTCATTGCATGCCAAAATTTCTTCTTAAATTTGAATGAAAATCAATTGGGTTGTTTTTATTGAAATGAGAAAATAAAAGGGCATTGTTGTGGGTTTATAGATTTTGGTATTTATTTTTGGGTCTAAAGTTGATATCCCTGAAAGAATTCTCCTTAACCTTGTTTTGTAATTTTTAAAATGTTTTGGAAATTTGGGATTTAAATCAATATTACTTTTCAAATCTGTGTGTTTTCTGGATCATGTAAGAGAATCGATATATTATCCTTACTTGAGAAATCTGTGTGATTCTTATCTATTATATATTATCTCTGTGCTCTGTTTATAAATTTTTTGTGCGTATTCTTATTTGTTTTTATGTCTGCAATTTTTTTTGGGTGTCGTGGTGGGGAAAGCCCCACCCATCGTGGTTTTTTTATATTTATGGTTTCGATTATATATATTATCAATTTGTTATTATTTGATTGTGAATACATCAGTATATGCCTTTGATGTTGATTCAATGACCAGTTAAATATATATTTATGCTCATAATTTGGAATGAGTAGTTTGTGTTGTTGAGGTAGGATACTAGTTTAAATTAGTTATATTTTAGATAATTATGACTAGGTTTTTGGTTTTGATAGACTATGGAATTGAATTAGATATTTCTTTAGATTAAAAGATTTGAGTAAAGAATTGTGTTTTGTGAGATATATACATAAGCAAGTATTTTGTCAAGTATAGATTTAATTGGAGTTTAGTTATATTTTGAGAAAGTAAATGCATGCTATTGCTTAGTATTATTTATTGATCTTATAGTTAAGTTCTGTTCAGGGTTAATTATACACACATGTAATCTTCATTTAGTATGTTATTGTTCAAATTTAATAAAAACAAATTTGTAGAAATGAATTGCAACGTTTATGAATTAATATGAAGTCAATAAATTGAGGCAATGGATTAATGGAATCAATTCTGACTTGGAACTTTTTTGTTCAAGTCTTGTATGTTTTGGAAGCTAGTTGGTGTTTCCTAGCCTACCTTGGATTCTCCTTGTATGTTATCTTATTCTAGGAAGAGGGTCAAGCCTTGCTATGGTATTTTGATGAATCATTATCTTGAGATTTTCGGTTAATCTGTGATGTTGTTTAGATTCCTAGGTGCAATTTTGGGGGAGTGGCTTTCATTGGGGGCCGGGACCCAAAGTGGTTGCCAGGGCAACTCAATGAGAGTTTTGAAATCAAGTGATAATATTAATTAATGAATTAGGGAGGGTATCTAGATAACATTAATAAAGATTAATTCTTGTTGCCTCTCTTATGCTCTGGTGCTTGTATAGGGTTGAGGTAAGTAGAGAAGGGTCTAGAATGGCTTCCATTGATCTTATCCTTTCAAAAGGTTGGTGTGGTCCACTAGTGTTTGTATGGGGGCTAGGGTTGGGAGAGATCACCAGGGTGACCTAGGATGGGGGCTAGGACCTAGTGAAGACCTACCAGGGTAACTCATGACAACCTAGTGATGACACTTTTCCCTATTGCTACCTGGTGGTAACTTGCGTTTTTTGATTCCTTTCGTGGATTGTTTTTGGATCTGCGGAAGTGGTTGGTTAACTTATGTTGGTTTATCCTTTTGTGGATTGCTTTGGGCCTCTGGAAGTGGGTTATTGACTTTGGTGTCTCTTTTGACATTACTGTTGTGTGCCTCTTGTGGATTTTGTATAGTTGATTCTCTTGTGAGCCCTTCTGTACTCCGTCTTGTGGATTCTCTTGTGAGTATAGATTTGTGGATTCTTTTGTGTTTCTTCATTGGTACCTTTGTATGCTTGCTTTCGCTTTGAGGGTCTGACTGATACCTCTTAGCACGGGGGGTGGACCTTTTGGTACCACATGGTTGGGTGGAGTGCTATTCATACCCATTGGGTTTTGGCTCTTTCTGCAACATGTTCGAGGAGGCTTGTGAAAAGATTGAAGGCTGTTATTATTGTACCAAATTCATGTATTCATCCCATCATGAGACTCTTGGAGATTTGTGTCTTATGGATCCTTTGTAATGTATTATGATATTCACATGTTATCTCATGCAATGCAATATGTATCATGTGTACCTATGATATTGTTAAATGATGTATTAATGTATAACAATTCTTGTTGGGTTCAATGGATGTTGTACAACCTTGAGTTACATCGTTATGTGGCCACCAGGACAATTGTAAGTTGTTAATTGTGTATCACTTTTTATCTTGATGGATGTATCTCTGTTGTTTAAGCAATGCTATCCTTTATAAAAAAAATTATTCCCATTTTCATTGCTTTGTATTGTTTAGTCCTCTTGGCCTCATAGCGGAGCGTGACATATAACACCTATGTACCTATAAACAATATTATGAAACCACCATCTTATACCTCCAATACACAGGTAAGAACAAATTAAACCCACAAATGCTTTTATGAAAAAAATGAATACCAAAACTATGGTATCACGCAAAAAACCCCATGCCCATCTTGCAGAGTATCTTTCAAGAATGGTGAATGTTTCAAAAGACCATATGGGTGTCAAATAGGCTTAATTAATGAGTGAAAACAAATAGCACTATGATTGTCAACCAATTTTAATAATGTTGCATTCAAACTTACTACTCATAGAAAATCTTTATGACCAAACCATCTCATTAGAGGTATGCATAGAAGCCATATGCTCTACTTTTATAGACGACAAAACCACTTTGGGTTAACATTTACTCATCCAAATCACATTGCCAAATAGAGAAATTTTTGTGTACTTGATCTTTATTGATTTGCATCCCAAGAATGTACTTTACAAATCCCATATTTTTCATATCAAATGTGCTAAAAAACTAGGTTTTGAGCTCCTTAATCACCACCTTGCTATTACAAATAAGCAACATATTATCCACATACAAGACAATGATTAAAATTTGATCATCAACAATTTTAATATAAGCACAATGATCCTTTTTTCTTAACAAAGTCTAAACAATATGCAAGTAACAAACTTTTGGGACCACAATCCAAGTCACTATTTTATAGCATTCAACGACCGGTTTAACTTGCACACCATTTGTTTGTTTTCTTTCACAACAATATATTTTTGACATTCATTTTCTTAATTCAAAATCATAAGCTACTATAATAGATAATATGAATATAATAGAAGCTACCTTAGCAACGTGATAAATTTTTACTGAAATTGACTCCCTCTTTCTAAGAGTAGTCAACTACTATTTGGCTTTTATATCATTTTAATTGATTATTTGCACCAATTTTTTTTTATATACCATACAATATCTTTTTTGAGAGAAAATAACAATACTAACGTCTTCAGTGGTTTGTAAAATTGAAGACTCTAATCAATTTTAAAAATAGGATATGATTCATCCAAATCACTATAAAACCATAATGGGTTATTTATGTTGATGGGTATATTGTCAACTGTTTCTTTTGTTACCCATTAGAAATGACCACATTACCTAATTAATGATTGATGAGCATCTACCATAGACAACTAAGGTTACCCCAAGATCAAAATATATCCTAGATTTATTTTAGGCTACAAGATCATAATCATTTGGATATTCCCAAGAATTAACATAAATAATAACATCTTCAATCATACCTTCATGTTTAACTTAAAAGTGATTAACCATTTGAAGAATTGTAGGTGTAGGTCTAAGTCCTTGAAGACATGACTTCTCCTTTGTTTCATTAGTCATGACATTGATAGCAACACCTAGATCAATGAGTGTATTTGAGATGATGATATGGACAATGTGTACTAAATCATTGGAATCCTAGGGTTAGAACTAAAATATTTCTTTGCATAAGATTTACAAGTTGTCCTATAACTTCAACAATTTATGGATCCTATTTCTTTTTCTACTTTGGGGTACACAATTCTTGAATCGTCTTAGTACAGATAGGATTATCCGTGATTTCCTTTATAGGAGGAATTTTACAACTAATATTTCTCAATTCATCAATAAATTCAAATTTAGGTGAGGCATTTTCTTTTTAGTAGGCTGGGAATGAAATTGATCAAGATATAGGGGTGGTATTGGTTGTGTATTTGTTTCGTCAAGGCTAGGTTGGGCTTCTTTAGATTCTTCTTGTGATTCCTCTAGTTCAGTAGTTGTAGGTCCTTGAAGGGTTTTTTGTGACATGAGTTGTCATCCATTAATGTCTGATGTATTAACAAGATAAGTTGGATATCCAACCACCTCATTATTATAAACAGGGTGTATCACTTTATTGTTTCAATTTGGTGTAGGTTTTGCATGAATTGGTGTTACCTTTGGTAGCTGAGATAGATTAGATGATTGGTTATTGGATGTTGGTGATATGGGTGGTAAATTTTTTTGATGTGGTTGTTGGTATAGGATAATAATAGTGTTGGCAATAGTGATTATGTGTTGTCATTGATGTCAACACTATATCCTGGTTGGATATGGTTCTTTCTAGGTTGGTTGCTGCTATCTCGATTGGTTCCTGGTCCCAGTTGGATTTGGTTTTGGCTGATTCTGATCTGATATGATCAGATCCTTGGATTCAGTTTTGGACAGTTATTCAGGATGGTTACATGCTTTTCATATTTAGTTGGTTCATGATTTGGTGCTCCAAAAGCTATCGTTTATGTTCTCAGTTGATATTTCCTGGTACCGGTTAGCTTTACCGGTTGGCGATATTGATGATTTGGCTAAGTGATTTTGGTCCGACTTACTGTATTGGTTCCTAATGTGATGTAGGTGCTTCTTGATCGTGTCCTAATTGTTTGGTGGCTTTGCATTGGTTGGCGTGATGATTTGGTGGTCCTATTTGGATCCGATTGATTATTCTATGTTATTTCACTAAGGGTTTCTACCGGTTGGTGAAACATGTTGGAGATCGGTCTTAACGTGATTTCTGACGGATATAATTGTTTGGGAATTTGAATTAGGTCCATGCTATGTAATGTAAATCATAATATTGGTCCGGTGGTATCGTGTGATGTAATTTTTGTAATTATGGGTTTAGGGTTTAGCTGAACTTGTTATCAAGGTTGATGATCTGTATCTATAGGTGTCTTATTCATGTAATTTGGTATGGTATGGTTATATATGCATTATCAAAGAAAGGTTTATGTGCGAACAAGGTTAGATCATTTAGCAAAGGTTGTGAAGGATTTAGTGTTATAGGGTAGACATCAGTGCTTAACCGAAATTGTATCAAGCATCAGGAGATGCTACTTTCACAGTTCATTTTCTTAGGATTTTAGTCTGATGTTTATGTAGGTCAGTGAGAATTATTTTTGTGATGAGCAGTGAGCTCTAGGCAGTTGGCTTGATTGCAAGTGCAATCCCCATTGTAATTATTTCACATACTGCTGCAAAAGTATTATCTGACTGTGGGTAGAGTTTCCCATCGTGGTTTTTTCCTTTACCGGGTTAACCACACCAAAAATATTGTTGTGTACTGTGCTTTCATGTTTTATCTTTCACCGTGCTGTTCTTATCTTGCTCTAGTAAAAGGTTTATAATTTGATTTAATTGTTAAACTTGTGGAAAACTGATTCAACCCCCTCTTAGTTTTCCTCTGGTATCATAACATTCTAACAATTGGTATAAGAGCAAGGTACTCTTTGCGGAAGCTTAACCACTTGAGGAGATCCAATGGCATCAACTTCTACATTTAATCCCTATCGGAAGGAGAGTCCTAGATTTGATGGTACAAATTACAAATTATGGAAGGAAAGAATGAAGATTCATCTGAGATGTCTTGGAGTTGAAGTTTGGGAGATAGTAGAGAAAGGGTATACACCTCATGATCCTAATTCTGGAACGTCGACACCTCCTGATGAGAAGAAAAGAGTTGATAATGATGTCAGAGCGAAGGAAGAATTGTTGAGCATCATATCTGATGAGAAATTATTGAATGTTAGGGTAAGTGCACAAAGATGGGGGACCAAAAAGGGGTCTTAAGATGCCACTTTTTTTTTTGAAATAAGCAAAGTCTAAACTTTGATGAGAAAATGAAGATAGTTACACTCAAAATATGAGGATGCAGTAAGAACAAGAGTTGTAGTGCCTCAATTCTACTTTCTAAACTACTTTTTTTAAAAAAATGATGGAGATTAAGGGTTTCAAAAAGGGGGAGCACACAAAGTGGTGCTGTTTTTTCAGAAAAAAAATAACATTGCACCTGGTGTGCTCCCCCTAAAATGTCAACTTTTTTTTGGAATTTTTAAAATCCCTCTGGTGAGAAATTAGCTAACACCATGTAGTTTATGCCAGATTTTTTGGTTAATTTTTTAATGAATATATGTTTTTTTACTAATTTTTGAAGTGGACACTATTTTTTTAGTGAAATTTGAGCGTGCTCCCCCTTAAAATTTGTGAAAACTAATCAAAAATCAAGTTTTTTAAAAAATTGTGTAGAATGGAGTCTAGTTTCTGAAAATATAAATTTTTGCAAAATTCGATAAACGAGTAAAAATCTATGGCTGAAATACGACATGTTTTTTGACAAAAAAAAGACACTAACAAAATAAATTATGGATGAAGACCTTAACATTATCAAAATTTGAAAAGAATTATATGGTTGGATAGCTAAGAGAGAGCTTGACGATTGTATGGCATTTTTTTAATTTCATTGAAACATGTGCAAACTTGACGAAGAGCATGAACAAAAAAGTAAGAAATTTTTCAATATTTGTTGGAAAACATGTCTCAGGCCTGAGAAGGGTGTCCAAGCCTTTGGTTTGGATTCCCAAGGAAAATACAAGCCTTGGGTTGGATTCCCAAGGAAAATCCAAGCCAAAGGCTTGGTTTTTTCGAATGCAGAGAGTTTGGTGCACGCCAAATGAAAAAAAAATTCAAAAATTCACTTGGCGTGCGCCTTATTTGGTGTGCGCCAAATATGGCGCACGCCAAATGAACTTCATAGAATTTTCTCATGTTACAAAGCAAAAAATGTTCTCTTCCTTGGAATATATACATAAAATATATACTTTAAGTTATATTTTATGTATATATTGTCAGGATGTTTGAGAGTGGTTCCAGATCTCTAGGAGTTATAATGTAGATTCTTGTTTTTTTGAGTATTCATATAAATTTCAAACTTAGTCAAATTTCAGCAATCAACATGCTCATATATCAAAATCATCTCTCTGGTCTCTTCCATACATTCTCCCTCTCTCTTCCTTAACCCCTACCTCTCTATCTTACTCTCTCTCTCTCTCTCTCTCTATCTCACTCTCCTCTCTCAAGTGTATCTCTCTCTCTCTCTCTCTCTCATTCTCTCCCTCCCCCTCCCTTTCTCCTTTTCACTTAACTCTCTCTCTCTCTCTCTATCTCTCTCTCTCCATCTCAACCTCTATTTATCTATCTCACACCCCTCCTTTCTTAGGTGTATCTCTCTCCCATTCTTTCCTTCTCTTCTCCACCTCCCTCTCTCTCTTTCTCATTATGTCTCTTTCTCACTCTCTCCCTCTCTTCACCTCTCTCTCTAGTCTCTTGTAATCTCCTTCCATCCCTTCCTCCCTCTCACTCAGGCTATCTTTATCTCTTACTCTCTCTTTTTCTCTCTTTCTTTCACCATCCTCCCCCCACCTCTTAGGTATCTCTCTCACCTTCCCTGCCTCCACCTCCTAGGTCTCTCTCACAATATCTCCATCCACCTCTCAGGTCTCTCTATCTCCTCCACTCCCTATCTCTCTCTCCCCCTCTCTTATGTGTCTCTATCCAATCCTTTCCCTCCCCATCCCTCTCTCTCTCTCTCTCCCCTCTCTTTGGTGTCTCTATCCAATCCTTTCCCCCGCCATCCCTCTCTCTCTCTCTCTCTTATTATCCCTATTGCCCTCTATCTCCATCTCTCCCTCTATTTCCCTCTTTCCGTCTCTCTCTCTCTCTCTCTCTCTCTCTAATTTTCTCTCTCCCTATCTCTCTCCCCCTCCCTTTGAATTTCTCTATCTCTCTATCTCCCCCTCCCTCTCAAGTGTCTCTCCCATTCTCTCCATTCTCTCTATTCTCTCCATTCCCATCTCTCTCTCTCTCTCTCAACCCTTTATCTCTTTATCTCACTCTCCTCCTCTCTTAGGTGTATCTCTCTCCCTTTCCCTCCCTCTCTCCTCCCCCTCACTCTCTCCATTTCTCATTATCACTCTTTCTCATTCTTTCCCTTTCTCCCTCCCCAATACTATATCTTCCCTCTCCCTCCCTCTCTCTCTCTCTCTCACCCTCTCTCGCTCTTCCTCCCCCATCCCATCTCTTCCCTCTCCCTCTATCACTCCCATTGTTTCCTTCCCCCATCTCTCTTTCTCCCTCCCCCATCCTATCTCTTCCCTCTCCCTCCCTCCCTCCCATTATTTCCCTCCACCCTATCTCTCTCTCCCTCCCCCATCCTATCTCTTCTCTCTCTCTCTCTCTCTCTCTCTCTCTCTCTCTCTCTCTCTCTCTCTCTCTCTCTCTCTCCTTCTCTCTCTCCTTCCCAAGTCTTTCCCTTCCACTCCCTTTCTCTTTTTCTCACTCTCCCTCACTCTCCCTCTCTCTGTCTCTCTCTGTCTCTCTATCTCTGGTTCTGTCTCTGTCTCTGTCTCTGTCTCTCTGTCTCTGTCTCTGTCTCTCCCTCTTTCCTTCCCAAGTCTTTCCCTTCCACTCCCTTTCTCTTTTTCTCACTCTCCCTATCTCCCTATCTCTATTCTTCCTCTCTCTCTCTCTCTCTCTCTCTCTCTCTCTCTCTCTCTCTCTCTCTCTCTCTCTCTCTCTCTCTCTCTCTCTCTCTCTCTCTCTCTCTCTCTCTCTCCTCTTTCCTTCTCAAGTCTCTCCCTCCCACTCCCTTTCTCTTTTTCTTTCTCTCTCTATCTCCCTATCTATATTCTTCCTTTCTCTCTCCCTCCCTCCCTTTCTTCTCCATCTCTCTCCCTCTTTCTCCCTCTTTCCCTCTCTCCCTTTCTCTTTCCCTCTTTCCTTCTCAAGTCTCTCCCTCCCACTTCCTTTCTCTTTTTCCCACATACTCTATCTCCCTATCTCTATTCTTCCTTGCTCCCTTCCTATATCTCTCTATCTCTATTCTTCCTCCCTATCTCCATTATTCCTCCCTCTCCTCCTATATCTTCCTCTCTATCTCTATTCTTCATTTCTCTCTCCCTCCCTCCCATTCTTCTTCAATATCTCTCTCCTCCTCTCTTTCCATCTTTCCCTCTCTCCCTTTCTCTTTCTCTCTCAAATCTCTCTCTCTTTGCCTCTAACTCTTTCTTTCCTTCCCTCTCTCCCTCTCTCTTTCCCTCTCAAGTCTCTCCCTATGTCTCTTTCTTTCTCTCTCTCTCTCTCTCTCACACACACACACACACACAATTCCTCCATCCACCTCTCAAATCTCTCTATATCTCCCCCTCCATCTTTCTCTCTCCTCCTCTCAGGTGTCTCTATCCCATTCTTTCCCTCTCTCCCTCCCCATTCCTTTCTCTCTCCCTCCCCATCCATCTCTCTTTGCTTTATACTCTCTTTCTCTCTCAAGCCTCTCTCTCTTTCCCTCTCTCCCTCCATCTTTCCCTGTCAATTCTCTCTCTATGTCTCTCTTTCCCTCTCTCTATCCCCTTCCCCCACCCCTCTCTCTCTCTCTCTCAAGTGTCTATGTCCCATTTTGTCCATTCTCTCCCTCCTTCTCCCTTTCTTTCTCTCAAGTCTCTCTCTCTCTCTCAAGTGTCTTTATCCCATTCTGTCCATTCTCTCCCCCCCTTCCCTTTCTCTTTCTCTCTCAAGTCTCTCTCTCTTTCCCTCACTCCCTCGCAATCCCCTTCTCTCTCTCTCTCTATCCCATTCTATCCATTCTCTCCTTCCCCCTCCCTTTCTCTTTCTCTCGCAAGTCTCTCTCTTTTCCTTTAAGTCTCTTTTTTCCTCAAGTCTCTATCTCTTTCCCTCCCTCCCTCTCAGCCCCCTTCTCTCTCTCTCTCTCTCTCTCTCTCTCTCTCTCTCTCTCTCTCTCTTCCATTCTCCCTACCCCTCCCTTTCTCGTTTTCTCAGATATCTGTCTCTTTCCCTCTATCTCTCTTTCTCTCTCTCTCTCCCACTCACTTTCTCTTTCTTTGTCAACTCTCTCTCTCTCTCTCCCACTCACTTTCTCTTTCTTTGTCAACTCTCTCTCTCTCTCATGTCTCTCTCTCTTTCCCATTCTCTCCCTCTCCATCCCCCCTCTCTCTTTCCTATTTTCTCCATTTTTCCCTCTCACTCCCCCATCCTCTCTCTTCCCCCTCCCTCTCTCCTTCCCATTACTTCCCTCCCCCTCTCTCAAGTGTCTCTCTCTCACATTATTTTCCCTCTCTCCCTCTCTCCCTTTCTCTTTCTCTCTCAATTATCTCTCTCTTTTCCTCTAACACTCTTTCTTTCTCTCTTCTATTCCCTTTCTCTTTCTCTCTCAAGTATCTCTCTCTCTCACCCTCTCTTTCTCTCTCAAGTATATATATATATATATATATATATATATATATATATATATATATATCTTTCCCTATCTCCCTCCATCATCTCTCTTTTCTCTCCCTCTCTCCCTCCCAATCATAACCTAAGAGAGAGATATATCCTAGGAGAGAGATATATCCTAAGTGAGAGGGAGGAAGGGATGGTAAATGAGTAAGAGACTAGAGAGAGAGGGAGGAAGAAGGGAAGGGTTGAGAGAGAGAGGTTGATGGAAAGAGAAGAAGAGACTAGAGATAAAGAGAGCCCATGTGAGAGAAAGGGAGGGAGGAAGGGAGGGGTTGAGAGAGAGATTTAAAGTGAGAGAGATGGAGAAAGGGAGGGGTTGAGGGAGGGAGAGGGGGAGAGAGAGATCTCAAGTGAGAGAGAGGGAGGGAGGAAGGTAGGGCTATCTCTCTCTCTCAAGTATCTCCCCATCTTTTTCTCAACCCCTACCTTCCCCTCTCTCACTTACGATATCTTCCTAGTATATCCCTCTCTTTCCATCAATTTGGGCTCCCTCTCTCTCAGGCCTCTCCCTCTCTTTCCATCAACCCTCTCTCTACCTCAACCCATTCCTCTCTCTCTCTCTCTCTCTCTCTCTCTCTCTCTCTCTCCTTCAACCCCTACATTCTTCCCCCCTCTCTCTCTCTTACTTGGGCTCTCTCTTTGGTCTCTCCCTATCTTTTCATCAAACAACCTTCCTCTCTCTCTCTCTCTTAGGTCTCTTTCTCTTTTCATCAATGCCTACCTCATTCCCTCAATCTATCTTACTTGGGATCTCTCTTTTCCTCAACCCCTCCCTCCCTCTCTCACTCTCTTCCCATCCCTTCCTCCCTCTCTCCTTGATATATCCCTCTATTTCCATCAACCCCTCACTTCCTCCCCCCCTCTCTCTCTCTCTCTCTCACTTGGGATCTCTCTATCCTTGGTATTTTCCTTTCTTTCCATCAACATCTATCTTTCTCTCTCCCTCCCTCCCTAGTATTTGCCTTTATTTCCATCAACCACAGAGAAGGAGATAGAGAGAGAGAGAGGTGAAGATAGAGATGGAGGGAGAGAGTGAGAAAGAGAGAGATGGAGGAAGGTAGGGGTTGAGGGAGAGACTAGATGGAGAAAAAGACCAAGTGCAAGAGAGGGAGAGAGAGAGAGGGGGGGGATATAGGGAAAGCGAAGGAGAGACAAGAGAGAGAGAGAATGCCAATACGAGCATGCTGATTATTGAAATTCGTCTATCTAAAATTTATATGAATACTCTAAAGACTAGAATCTTCATTATAGCTCCTAGAGATCTGGAACCACTCTCAAACATCCTGACAATATATACATAAAATATAACTTAAATTATACTTATACTTAAATGTTATATTTGATGTATATATTCAGACATAAGGAAACTAGAAGAGAAGGATACATTGTAGTTTCCAAATTGAAAATGCACTTGTCAAAATGAAAATGCATTTGGCGCACGCTAAATTTGGTGCTCGCCTTATTTAGCGCTCGCCTTATTTGGCGTGCGCCCTATTTGGCGGGTGCCAAATAGATTTGGCATGCCCAAACCTTAGGTTCAGAATGCCAAGCCTATTTGGCACACGCCAAATAGGGTTCACACCTTATTTGGCATGCACCAAAGGGCTTGATGGGGGCAAAAAAACAATTTGGCACCTTTTTTGTCCCCCATCTGGGTGCACTTCCTCGTCATGGAATTGGAAAATTCAAAGCAGATCTGGTTGAAGCTTGAAACTCTTTATGAAGGTGACCAAGCGGAAAAGATTGTAAAAATTGAAGATTTCTGGGTGAGATATGAAACTTTGAATATGGAAGAAGATGAGAAGATACATTCTTTCTGGATAGAGTGAATGAGATTGTCATGGGAATCAAATGCTGCAGTGGAAATGCCACTGAGGATGAGGTTGTGTCAAATATTCTGAGAGTTCTACTTTCGACTTACAAAATGAAGGCTACTGCATTTAATGAACTCCAGACAATGTCAAGTACCCCTATCACCAGAGATACATTACTTGGGAAGTTGACTGCTTTTGAGCTTGAGGAGCTTGGAGATTAGAGTGCTACTAAAACTAAGACTGCATTTAAAACATCTGCCTCCGGTAAGAAGAAGACAGACTGGAAGGAGTTATATGCTAAAGATTTGGAAGACATTGAGAGAGAAGACATAGAACTTGAAGTGTTGGAAGCCCTAATTGCTAGAAGAATCACTAAAGGACCCACTAGAAGTAAGTATGAAGGAAAAGTTCCGTTTAAATGTTTTTCATGCAATCAAATTGGTCGTTTTGCTTCTAGATGTCTTCAAAGAGCTGCTAGGAATCAAGAAATATTTATGAGGAGTTATAAGCCTAATCCGGAATATCAGAGTAGACCTAGATTTAGAAGGAATAAGGATAAATCATGTAATTTTTATTATTTATTTTATATAATAAAAAAAAATAAAATATATATATATATATATTTTATATATCATATATATAAAAAATATAAATAATATATATTATATCTTGGGTGGAATTTTTTTTACCTATTGCTTTGGGTAATGTGTTACTAACAACTTCTTTCCAACTTATTTTATTGTGACTAACTATCTTTTCTTTTTTGTGAAGAGGGTTTCTATTTGTATATATATATATATAGGATCATCAGTATGATAGAGGATTAGTTTTTAACAAATTTTTTCCATTTTTTCACATGCTCATTTAGAGCTCTACATGCTTAGAAAAAATATATGTTTAATAGAAAATAGAAAATGAATATTATAATTAAATTAAGAAATAAATACTATATTTTAAAAAAAGTTTCTTATCAGAAATAAAATCAAGTAAATTATGGTTCATGGTGACATTTTTAAATTCCCAAAACTTACCTAATTTAGTAATTTTTTTGAAAACATGGATGATCAAAAGAATGAATGGTAAAATGAAGAGGTTAAAAAAATGACCTTATAATGAAGGTTCATTGATGGAGAGGATAGGCCCTTTAGGCATTTAACAATGTTATTAGAATCTCCCTCAAGCCAAACTTTATTAAATCCCAAAGATTTGGCAAGGGCAAGGGCTTGATAAGCTGCCATGGCCTCGTCTAAGTGGTTGGTCTGGGATCCCATGGGGAGTGCCGCTGCCGCAATACAATAGCGTGTTTCATTTCTTAACACTTGTCCACACCTAGGCAGCCCCAGATTTCCCTTGGCCGCCCCATCAAAATTAGCTTTGATCCAACCAGTCGAAGGAAAAAACCACCTACTACTTTCTCTCTTATTTTTTTTGTCACATATATATGTAGAAGAGGAAACATTCTAGTTTTTGAAGAGCTTCGATTCATCCTTGCTCCTGAAAAGAAGAGGCTTACCATTAGCTTTCAAATTTTCCACAATGGCCCACTTAATTTTAGTAAACATCACTTCAGGGGAGGAGATGGACTCTCTGAATAATCTGTTGTTCCTTTATTTCCAGATTCCCCAAACCACATGAGGTAGGATGAGGTCCCATAGAAGTTTGATAGAGTCGTTCAAGGAAGGGCATCTCCAACAAGTGAAACACTCTTGGATAGAAGCAGGAAAGACCCAATTCATGTTCCAAAGCTGCAAAATTTGTGACCAAATAGCTTGAGAGAAGGGGCAGTGGATAGTTATATGGTTAACATTTTTTTCCTCATTATGGAAAAGGTAGCACCTATTGGGTAGATGGAAGCCTCTTTTCCAGAGACTATCAATGGTGAAGATTTTGTTCTGCAGAATGATCCAAAAAAATATATTGATCTTGGGAATGAGACCACGAATCCAAGATCTAGACCAACAAGAGGGAGGCTCAAGAGAGTGGGACAATAAGAGGACATTAGAAAACATCGAATAACTACCAGAGGAAGTACCCGCCCAAAAGATTTTATCTTCAAGCAAAGGGTCCAACAAAATAGAATTAAGCATAATCATAACAGGGTTAATGGATGGGTCTATGGCACTCAGATTCACCCAGTGGTTATCCCTCTAGCAATAAGCCATCGTAGTACAAAATCTGGCCTTGCACACAAAGACAAAGGTGTAAAAATAAACCTTGTTGGAGAGGGGGGTCTCCATCAACCAAGTATCCTCCCAGAAATTGACTTTTCTACCATTACCAACAATCCATCTTTTACCTATTCCAGCAACCATTTTAGATTGGACCACATTATTTCAAATTGCCGATCCAGAAGGGGCTTCATAGCAGTTAAGAAAATCTGCAAGAGATATCTGAGGTTGCATCTATTTGGCTTTCTAGATTGAATTCCATTCATTGGTTTTCCCAAACAATCTTCAGATTTATTTAGCGAGAAGGGCTTTATTAATAGTTTTAATATTTCTCAAACCAAGGCCACCCATTTTTTTAGGTCTACAAACTTTGTCCTAGGATATCATAGAAATCCTTTTCCTCTCCTCTACCCCTAACCAGAGGAAGGACTTTTGAATCTTTTCAATACCTTCAGTAAACTTGGTTGGAATTCTAAATAGACTTAAAGCATACATAGGAAGGCTATGGAGGGAGGATTTTAATAATTGGATTTTCCCTGCTTGGCTCAGAAGGGCTTCTTTCCAGCAGCAATTGTTTTGTGGAATCTGTCCACCAAGGTACTCCAAAATGTCTCAGGAGGATTTTTGCATAGAGGGAGACCCAAGTAGATAGAGGGGAGCAAATTGATCTAACATTCCAAAATTCTAGCAATTCTTCCCTGCCTGTCTTCAGGAGTTTTGAGGAAGAAGAGAGAGCTTTTCATCTAGTTAATCAGGTGACTCGAGGCTTGGCAATAGATATTCGGAGTCGATTTAAGGGTCCTGGCTTCCTTGATAGTTGATGCACTCATCAACACCGTGTCATCAACAAATTTTTGATGGGAGCATACCCTCTCAGCCGACGACGGTTTGGAACCTTTCAGTTGACATTCATAAACAAGTTTTTTGATATATCTTCCCAAACTTTCAGCCAAGATAACAAACAAAATAGGAGATATAGGATCCCCTTGTCCCAGACCTCTTGACAACTTGAAAAGGGGGGTAGGAGAACCAATAACAATAACTAAAAGCGAGGGAGTAGAGATTAGTTGGGAAATCAACTGAATCACTTTCTTACCGAATCCAAAATCTTTAAGGATTTTGAGAAGAAAACACCAGTCCACCCGATCATAAGACTTTGACAAATCAAGTTTCATCAAGAAACCTTGGTTTTTGGAGACTTCCAGGGAGTGTATAACCTCATGGATGGAGACGATGGAGTCCAGAATATGCCGTTTAGGAATGAAGCTGGTCTGATGAGGAGAAATAATGTCAGGAAGAATAGAAAGAAATCTAAGGGTGAGAACCTGGGATATAATCTTATAAAAGGAATTGCACAGACTAATCGGTCTGAAAAGCTCCATAGAGTCAGCGCTCGGAGTCTTGGGGATAAGGACAAAAAATGTTGCATTTATCTCTTTCAAGATCAGCTTAGATAAAAAAAATTCTTTAACACCCTTAACAATGTCCTGGTTAATAATGTGCCAAAACAATTGAAAGAATAACATCAGGAAGCCATTCGGACCAACGCCACCCATTTTTTTAGGTCTACAAACTTTGTCCCAGGATATCAGAGAAATCCTTTTCCTCTCCTCTACCCCTAACCAGAGGAAAGACTTTTGAATCTTTTCAATACCTTCAACAAACTTGGTTAGAATTCTAAATAGACTTAAAACATACATAGGAAGGCTTTGGAGGGAGGATTTTAATAATTGGATTTTCCCCACTTGGCTCATAAGGGCTTCTTTCCAGCCAGCAATTGTTTTGTGGAATCTGTCCACCAAGGTACTCCAAAACGTCTCAGGAGGATTTTTGCATAGAGGGAGACCCAAGTAGATAGAGGGGAGCAAATTGATCTGACATTCCAAAATTCTAGCAATTCTTCCCTGCCTATATTTAGGAGTGTTGAGGAAGAAGAGAGAACTTTTCATCCAGTTAATCAGGTGACCCAAGGCTTGGCAATAGATATTCAGAATCGATTTAAGGGTCCTGGCTTCCTTGATAGTTGATGCGCCCATCAACACCGTGTCATCAACAAATTTTTGATGGGAGCATACCCTCTCAACCGACGACGGTTTGGAACCTTTCAGTTGACATTCATAAACAAGTTTTCTGATATACCTGCCAGACTTTCAGCCAAGATAACAAACAAAATAGGAGATATAGGATCCCCTTGTCCCAGACCTCTTGACAACTTGAAAAGGGGGGTAGGAGAACCAATGACAATACCTAAAAGTGAGGGAGTAGAGATCAGTTGGGAAATCAGCTGAATCACTTTCTTACCGAATCCGAAATCTTTAAGGATTCTAAGAAGAAAACACCTGTCCACCCGATCATAAGACTTTGATAAATCAAGTTTCAGCAGGAAACCTTGGCTTTTGGAGACTTCCAGGGAGTGTACAACCTCGTGGATGGAGACGATGGAGTCGAGAATATGCCTTTTAGGAATGAAGCTGGTCCGATGAGGAGAAAAAATGTCAGGAAGAATAGAAAGAAATCTAAGGGTGAGAACCTGAGATATAATCTTATAAAAGGAATTGCACAGACTAATCGGTCTGAAAAGCTCCATAGAGTCAGCGCTCGGAGTCTTGGGGATAAGGACCAAAAATGTGGCATTTATCTCTTTCAAGATCAGCTTAGATAAAAAAAATTCTTTAACACCCTTAACAATGTCTTGGCTAATAATGTGCCAAAACGATTGAAAGAATAACATAGGTTCTTCACTAATTTTCATTCATTCTTCTATAGTGGAAAGAATGCCACTCAACTTATCAATTTTCATAGATGTCAGTTCTTTTGAAATTTCAATTATGGAAACTGATGCCCTCCTAAATGGCACAAGGTTAGTAAATGATCAACAACACAAAAAGACACAAAACCGTTAGATTGTTAGCGTTAGTCAATCAAAAACTAATCTAAAAAGGCATACCAAGAGAGACACTAAAAGCATGCTAATGTATTTAACAAACGAAACAAATATTATGAGACATCTCCAACTGCCTCTTAGCATGGCTTTAGCTCCTTCCTCCCTTGTTCCTCTCCTCTCCAAGTTCCAAAATAGTGTAGCTCTCAGTAGCTTTTTGCACTATGGATGCTTATGGAGGATTGAGATTGAAATATTGTGCTTCAAATATGAAATGAGAAGCTAATGCTATGCTATTGATGCTAAAATGATATATTTTAACCAAAATAACAAGATATTAGATTGTCTATGCTAAAAATGCTCTCTAAAATGTCTATAGCTTAGATGCATACAAGTTTTCAGGATCTGGATTATGAAGAAATGGGCTCTATTTATAGGAAAAATGGAGCAATGGATGGTTGAGATTGAGCAATCTCAACAAGGGTCAAGATTGAATGATTTCAAATCCATGTGAGGGCTTTCAACCCAATCCCAGGATGACAAGTGTCGATGTGAGATAGGTTGAGAGGAGAGGGAATAAGCATTAAATGCCTGATATGACTTTGAGATTTAGAGTCAAGGTTGGTTGAATGAATAAACTCTTTATTCAAAGAATAAAGTTTTTATCCAATGGATAAACTCTTGTGCAAATGTGAAATGGATGAATATGGTCAAAAATAATAAATGTTTGGGGGGACAAGTTTGAAATAACCATAAATGGTTATGTAAGAGCCATAAATGGTCTTGGAAGACTTTGGGGGTTAATTTGTTGAACACACAAAGCATTAAATGCTTTTCAAAGACTTTGGAGTCTTTGAGAAGTGACTCCATTTTGCTTAGGAATGTGACAATATTTTAGGGGATGGATTAGGCTAATTAGAAAGGGGTTAGAAGAATCTAGAAGGGGATTAGATTTTGCAAGTGGATTTGGTGGGTGAGGGAAAATAGGATTTTATTAAAATAAAAATTCATTTATTTCAATAAATGTGTGCAAGTTGCATTTGTAGGAAAATGCAAGTGGGGGGGAGATAATGATTTAAATAAATGTTTTATTTAATTTATTTAAAAGAGGAATAAGGGGATTTTAATTAAATAAATAGATTTTATTTATTTAATTGATTGTGAATTTGATTTAATGAATTAATTAAAATAAATTGAATAATTTATTTAATTAATAGGAGAATGTTTGAAGATGAATTAATTAAATATTAATTTAATTAATTGATGGCTAGTAGATTTTTAATCAAATAAATAGCGAATATTTATTTAATTAAGCTAGACAGATTTGTGTGACTACATTTGCCCCTCTTTGAGACGGTGCAGTTTATCGTATCGTTTCAAAGAAAGAAAAATAGGTGTGAAGAAATGCCCCATAAAATGTTAATTTAATGGGTGGTATGCCCCCTCGAGAGATGGGCCGAAAAATTTCAAAAAATCGAGCGATCTCTCGAAAAAGAACGAAAATTGGCAGGGTGATAGAAGAGAAGAAGTTAGCCATACGGGCGAAAAATAGAAGAAAACGGGGGAAACATGGAGAAATGGGGGGCGCGGGAAGTTCATGGGGACCACGACGATGAGCAGGGGGGAAGTTACGGTGACCACGAAGGGTATAAATGGGGTGAAAGGGGTGAAAACAGGATCATTTGTGATCGCGACCAGTTGAAAACGAGAGCTCTGATAGTGACATTTGGAGGAGCGAGCAGCAGCTAGGATGCCGATTCCAATCACCGAGCACAGATTCGAGCAGGTCCGACGGTTCCAGCGCTCAGATAACTACGGACCAGCGGTACGCAAATTCAAAAACTTAAGTTTTGTGCATTTTTTATAGGGTTTTAGTTGAGTCAAAGTCAAGTTGGAGCAAGAGCGCTGGAACTTTGGTTTTGGCGCTTTTGCTCCATAAAATAGCGCTATTGTGCCGCAATGGCGCTATTGTCCCCTTGTTTGAGCGCTTTTGAATGCATTAGCGCTATGGTGTGTAAGGTTTAGCGCTATTGGTTAAGTAGCGCGATTGCTGGGTTAATTGAGCGCTATTGAGTTAAAAGAGCGCTATTGTGAAGTTGTTTTAGCGCGTTTGTAGTTGTAGCGCTTTGGTATAGCTTATTGAGCGCTTTTGTTAGGGTTGTAGCGCTATTGTTGAAAGATAGCGCTTTTGTTGGTAAAATAGCGCTTTTGTCTTAAGATAAAAAGATGCCCTATTTTGAATGAAGAAAAATCTCCTGATGCCAATGAGTGATGGATGGCAAGGTGAAGTGGGAGTTGTTTCGAACCATAGCAGCCTGATGAGACTTAGGTCATTTGTTTAGGATAAATTCCTGTTGAAGTCTAGGTGGCCATGATTGCTTACCTGTTGAGACCCGAAGATACTTGATCAAAGTATCTGTTGATAGTCTAGGTTTAAACTTAAGAAAGTTTGAAAACAAAACAACTGATGGTGATTGATGAATGTCCATGTGCAGGAGGATCTGCGCGTGTTGCAATTACACGAGCGCCATCTTGCGACATAGGGGTTGTGAAACCAATTGACCCAGGCAGAGATTGATTGTATTGCAGCGACGGGTCTTTATGAGGTGATGCATATGCCCGTGATTCGTATGAATCATGGATTGATCACAGCACTGGCGGAGCGGTGGCACAGCAAGATGTGCACCTTTCATTTGGCTCAGGGGGAGATGACCGTGACCTTGGAGGATGTGTGGCGCATCCTACGGATTTTGATTCGAGGAGAGCTGGTCACGTACGATAGATCCTGGGGGACTATGGTAGTGCAGAGGATATTTGATGAGGATGTATTTATTGATGATGGCTCCATTGCTTGGGAGGATATAGCAGCACTATATGAGCCTCTTCCAGCAGTTTTATCAGGGATTGTGGGAGGACTTCTGTGTCCAGACAGGCAGTCACATGGGTTGGCGGTGGGATGGGGACAGGTTATCGAGATGATGATGACCGAGGGGACCCGATTTGCATGGGGGCCGTGCGTGCTGACGCACATGTATCAGGAGCTTCATGAGGTAGTATACCGGGGGAGGGGTTCCTTAGCAGTGGGCATGACGCTGCTACACATTTGGGCTTGGGAGCACCTACCAGTGACTCGATCGGTGAGTCTGAGATTCCGTGCGGTGGATCAGCCATACATGTTTATGTACAGTGGTACGATGAGTCAACCCCACTTGGGGAAGTTAGAGTGGTGGCGGCGGGTGCTAGATGATCTGGATGCAGTGATATGGTGGCCATACTTGGAGTGTGAGCCATGGGAGGATGACGCAGAGGCACTACCTTATGTGTTCATGACTCAATTCCTCATTGGGCAGACTACATATCATGTGGAGAGACAGGTGCCTGGGAGAGTGATGAGGCAGTTTGGACGGCAGCAGGGACTGCCTAGTGGATTCGGAGAGTATGCATGGGTGATTCGGGAGAGGTATGCATGGGGTCCAGTGCTCCCTTATGATCAGGCACTGGCAGAGTTTCGGACACTGCAGGCGAGGCCATGGGACCTACAACCGAGGGTCGTTGATGCAGGGGTTACAGATGAGTACATGTAGTATCGGGCGGCGCACCGGATCCTACGGATATCGGACCCAATAGAGCCGATCCCAGCTTTTGAGGATGAGAGGGGATAGAGACGGGGCAGGGTAGGAGGTCGAGGAGATGGAGGAGGAAGAGGAGAGGGAGGTGGAGGAGGTGGAGGAGGTGGAGGATGTGGTGGAGGAGGAGATGGAGGAGGTGGAGGAGGTGGTGGAGGAGGAGATGGAGGAGGAGGTGGAGGAGGTGGAGGGGACTTCTGGAGAGGGAGGTGTAGGGGAGGCAGCTATGGACACCGGGGAGGGAGCCACTGGAGATCTGCGGGACCACATTATAGTACGCTTGTAGACGCGGATAGAGGATTTGGAGGTAGAGGTGGCAGCTAGGGATGTGCAGCTGTTTGCACGGGAGTTAGAGTTGACGGTGGTGTTGCGGGAGAGAGATACTGCAGTGGAGAGATTGGCGGAGCTGCAGGAGAGAGTCCGAGCTGGAGTAGGAGCACAGGGGCCTACAGGGGAGGTTATGAGGCAGTTTGGGCGAGCACAGGCTGAGATAGAGTACTGGCGGGGTTTGTATGAGCAGGTGGTGCCAGTGAGTCAGCGAGCTCTCAGTTATACGCAGATGCAACAGACTCGATCAGAGCGATCGCAGAGGATGCAGAGCAGTGGGGGTGTGATGGGTCCTTTGAGGCGGGAGAGATCAGGGGATGCAGGAGGGAGTGGTGGTTTGATGAGGCCTCCACGGAGAGATGGATCAGGGGGTGCAGGCACCAGTGGTGGAGCAGGGGGAGGTGTTAGGACAACATCAGGCCAGAGCGGCATTTGAGAGAGCATTCATGCATATATGTATTTGTATCATTATTTTGTGGACTGTATCTTGGATGGCTCTTGGTTGCCGATTTTTGTAGACTTCATTGTACTCTGATATATGAGATGATATATGAGGAGAGCCCATATTTTGATGATATGCATTTGATTATGTATGGATGTTTATGCAGGATGATGAGTTTATTGCTTAGATGGATATGTGTATATGTATGCATGTGATGAGATGTTCCTTATATGCAGGTGTTGATGATGATACTTGACATATGAATGCAGGTTTATATATGTATGATTTGTTTGAGTTTTAATGTAATGCTTTTATGTATGTAATGTCATGATGATGACGTATGCTTATGATGATTTATGAACAAGATTTCTTTTTGGTGTCTCCGATTGCAATATAATGATGAGATGATTTATGTGATGGCGTTAATGCAATGGTCGAATGAATGATGTTATGTATGAATATGCATCTAGATGTCTTTAGATGAATGTAATATGGATAAACAAAATGCAGAGTACAAATGTTTATATGATAATGTGTTAAATGAATGCATTTGGAAAATGGATATATAAAATGGTATGGTACTAATGTTTATATGAATGCAATATGGATAAACAAAATGTAAAGTACAAATGTTTATATGATAATGTTTTAAATGAATGCATATGCATAATGGATATAAAATGTTAAGAACCAATGTTTTGTAAACAAATGGATTTTATGATTTCTAAATGCTTTAAATATGATTTTAAGTAAAAATGATAAGGTGATGATACTATAACTTATGTGTTTAATAACTGCACCTTAATGCAATTAAAAAGAGGATAAATGAATGCAATGCGAATGAATCCTAAAATGAGCATAATAAGATACTTATTAACGAAGGAATGAATGCACTTTTTAACTATAAATGAATGTGTGCAATAATAAATGATACAAGTTGATAAGATGATAATGGATAATTGACACTAAATGAATGCCTAATAAAATGATCTAAAATAATCAAAGACAATTTGATCCCATGAATGAATCGAATTTTATTTGATGATTGATGTAATGATGCAAATGATTTAATGAAAACTAAATGTCAAGAAAACGAACTATATGGAAATTTAAAAAAAAAAATGACATGAATTTTTTTTTTAATGCAAAATGCAACTAAATGTTTAATGCAAGATGCAACTAAATGTTTAATGCAAGATGCAATTAAATGTGAGGATGATATGATCATGAAGAGTGCAAGGTTCGTAAGACTTTGCATGATGCATTGATGATGTATCAGAGTACTCGATCATGATTGTATCCAAGACCAGCTTAATTTTCATATTTTGCATATAAATCCTACATATGAATGAGCGAACGGATGGGTGTTATGCAACAGAATGCAATATATAAACAGATGAGATGAAATGACGATCCATAGTGCTCTATTTTCATCATTGAGCTTTAAAATGTTGGAAGAGAATACAAGCATCTTGACATAATGATTCAAGATGACCTGAGTATTCCTTTCATGGATTTTATGTAGCAAGTTAATACAAGCAACTTGATATAATGGATCAAGTCGACCAGAGTATTGCTTGCGGAACAGACAAGGATTATCTTCGTTCATGCATGACTTGGATCGTCCTCCTTGATCTTAGGCTGATCATATCCTGAGACAAGTGCATACCGTACTAAGAGATAAAACCTTTATCCAGTTTGGATGAGGTAGGAGGAACCAAAGGAAGAGCATTGTACCTGCAAACAAACAGTATATACATAAAGAATAAAGAATAGGGATCCTTGGTAATGGTTCATGCTCATATGGTCGAGGTATACGCTGTAGTCAGCAAGCCGGAGTGATCTATGACTGTATTTTGCATAAGATCACATAGCTTGGTGAACTTCCCACGTAGACACCATTAGTACATGCCCCAGAACTTCATCGGAAATAAGGCACAAACAAAACAAAACAATGCTGAAAAGATCTCGATATAGATAAACAAATGATTGTACTCACAAATCAACCAATTATTTGATAGCTTAACATAATTTTCTTGTCAAAGAAAACGTCATCTTGTCTTTGTTTTGGTAAGGAAGGATGCATCCTTGTTGAAGACAATTTTGAGTGTTGATGTGGATTGTGTGGTCGATTGATAAATGGTCATTTGTGTGAGTATTTTGTCAATGTTTATCTTGGTATCTGTGGATGAGTATGTACAAGGTGTTGCCATTTTTTTGTGTGATTTTCGATGTTTTTGGATTTTGAATTGTTTTGAATGTTTTTGGTATTTTTGCGAGATATTTTTGAATGTTTTTGGTATTTTGATGATTGCTTGAATGAAGAATTTAATGAATTATAAGACAATGTAGAATCCACTTCCATCAATAGGTTAAGGGCGTTGCCCCCAGTTTTTAGACATGACTATGAAAAAGCGGGATGCAAGATGCATGAAGTATTTATCATAATTGCAGAGAAATAACAAGCCATGGTTTTTCGGATGGATGTATGTATGAAGTAGATGTGATCACAACAAGTCTGAAAGACAATGGAGCCATAGCCTTTACGAGTGGCGCCTGTTTGCCAGGTTTTCACCACCGTACTTACCCAAGGTGCCATCAGAGTGGTTGTTCACCGTTTGGATGCATGATTTTCCTTTACTTTTTTGAATGTTTTTGTATTTCTTCAGGACATTTTTCTGAATGTTTTTGGTATTTTCTGGTATGCAGGGGAGCCTGATGCTCTGTACACCTTAGGTATAAAATCGTTTGAGGTGCATGCTGTTGATTGGATCTGCAAGCGGTTCTCCTTCTGATGTAGCCAACTGATATGCCCCGGACCCGAATACAGCAGTGACAACATATGGACCCAGCCAGTTTGATTCAAACTTGCCCTGATGTTCTTTGTTGGGTTGATTGCAAGGATTCTCTCGTAGAACAAGATCACCTACCTCAAATGTACGAGGTCTAACTCGGTGATTGTAGCTTCTGCTCATGCGCTGTTGATAGGCTTTGAGATGGTTGTATGCAGCTTGTCGCTTTTCATCAAGTAACTCTAAGTCCTGAAGATGGGACACTCTATATGCTTCACAATCTATCAGATTATGCAAGGAAACCCGTAATGATGGTATCTCAACCTCAATAGGTAAGATAGCTTCTGCACCATAGACCAATGAATAAGGAGTTGCACCTGTGGGGGTTCGAATGCTAGTTCGATATGCCCATGGTGCTGGATTCAATTGAACGTGCCAATCACGACCGGCATCATTGACTGTCTTCTTGAGGATTATTAATATGTTCTTATTTGATGCTTCGGCCTGACCATTGCCTTGTGGGTAATAGGGGGTGGAAAAGCGGTGTTGGATATGAAATTTCTCACAGAGTTCACGGACATCCTGATTTTTGAAAGGAAGACCGTTATCTGTGATGATGTACATGGGTACACCATACCGGCAGATGATGTAGTTGAGGATGAATGAGGCGATTTGCTTGCCGGTGACTTGGGTAAGTGGAACAGCTTCGATCCACTTTGTGAAATATTCGGTGGCGGTAATAATGAATTTATGGCCATTGGATGAAGATGGATGAATCTTACCCACAAGGTCAAGGCCCCATTGACAGAAAGGCCATGGTGTTGTGATTGGTTGTAGTTCCTGGGCCTGTGCATGTATCAAGTCACCATGAACTTGACATTTCTTGCATTTTCTGACAAAGTAGTAGGAATCTTTTTCCATAGATGGCCAATAGTATCCATTGCACAGGAGTTTCTTGGTGAGTGATGGACCACTTGAATGAGTCCCGCAAATGCCTTCATGGACTTCTTCCAAAGCCTTTGTTATCTCATCTTATTCCAAACATCGAAGGAGAGTACCATCAAGACCGCGTCGGTATAGGGTTTCGGCAATAATGGTATATCGAGCAGTTTGGCGAATGAAGGTTTTACGTTGGTTATTTGATTGGTTGGGGGGAAGGGCATGATCACGGAGATAGGTGTAGAACTCACCATACCATGAGGATTCAGAACCGACAAGGCGACATATCATCTCGGATTCAGGGATATCATAAGCGGGGATCCAAAGCTATTCTACCAAGAACTCATAGCGTGTTGAATTTTGTGGAAGATCTAGGAGAGATGTGATGGTAGCCATAGCGTCAGCAGCTCGATTCTGATCTCTTGGTATTTGCTCAAAAGTGATAGTAGTAAATGATGTCTTTAGAGTGTCCACCATTTGCTTATATGGCATGAGTTTATCATCCTTTGTCTGATATTCATCTGTTGCTTGTCGAATGACCAGTTGTGAGTCACCATATACTTGTAGTTCTTGTAATTTCCATTGTACGGCTAGCTTGAGTCCTGTGATCAAGGCCTCATACTCTGCTATGTTGTTTGTGCATGGAAATGTGAGTCTGTAAGACTTCGAGATACTGTCACCTTGGGGTGTGATAAACAGAATGCCTGCCCCCGAGCCATGCCTAGTGTACGAGCCATCAAAGTAGAGTTTCCATGGTTGTGTTGTTGTGATCATGAATATCTCTTCATCTGGAAAATTGGAAATAAGAGGATGATCGCCTGTGAGGGGTGCATCGGCCAACTAGTCTGCAATAACTTGACCTTTGATAGCCTTTCGGTCCACGTACTCGATGTCAAATTCACTCAGAATCATCACCCATTTGGCCAAGCGGCCTGTCAATGCTGCTTTGCTGAGTAAATACTTGAGTGGATCAATCTTTGCAATGAGTTGTACCTTGTGTGTCAACAGATAGTGCCTCAGTTTAGTGGCTGCTAAGATCACTGCTAGGCAAGCTCGCTCAATAGGTGTGTAATTGAGTTCATAGCCCACCAATGTGCGAGAGATGTAGTAAACAGTACACTCTTTTCCTTCTACATTATGTTGTGCCAGTAGTACACCCAATGCTGTACTTGTTACCAAGATATAGAGTAACAACGGTCTACTTGGATCTGGTGGCATCAGCAATGGTGGATTCATGAGATAGTCTTTAAGCGTCTGAAATGCTTGTTGGCATCGGGCATCCCACTGAAAGCGGATATTCTTGTGTAGCAGATGTGTAAATGGATGACACTTATCAACCAATTGTGCAATGAATCTTCGGATGGATTGAAGTCGCCCTTGTAGTGTCCTTAGCTGACTGATATTCTTTGGTGGTGGCATGTCCATGATTGCTTTTACCTTTGCTGGATTGACCTCAATACCTTTGCTTGAGACAATGTAGCCTAGAAGTTTCCCAGAGGTTACTCCAAAGACACATTTCTTTGGGTTGAGTCGAACATGATATTGTTCCAGTCTATCAAAGATTTTATCTAAGATGTGGAGATGTCCTTCTCTGGTGAGTGATTTTGCTAGTAAGTCATCCACATAATCTTCCATCATGGTATGCATCATGTCATGGAAGATGGTGGTCATTGCTCTTTGATAGGTTGCTCCTGCATTCTTTAGACCAAAAGGCATTACATTCCAGCAGTATGTGCCCCATGGACAGGTGAAGGCTGTCTTATGCTGATCTTCTGGTGCGATCTTTATCTGATTGTATCCTGAAAAGCCATCCATGAGTGAAAGCATGGCGTGTCCTGCTGTTAGATCCACTATGATGTCAATATTTGGAAGGGGGAAGTCATCCTTAGGACATGCCTTATTCAAATCTCTGAAGTCAGTACAAATGCGGATGCCCCCTTTTGGTTTGCCGACAGGCACAATATTGGAGATCCACTTTGCGTAATCAATTGGTCTAATGAAACCAACGTCTAGGAGTTTCTTGAGTTCTATTTTGACTAGCACTGCAATCTGAGGATGCATCTTACGAAGCTTCTGCTTGACAGGTTTGGCTCCTTCTGCTATGGTGAGGTGATGCATGACTAAGTCAGGATCAAGCCCAGGCATGTTTGCATATGACCATGCGAAGTTGATTTGACACTTCTGGAAGAACTCTATGAACTTAGGCTGTTCCTCTGGAGTGAGAAGAGATGCAAGATGTATGATATGTGGATTTTCAGGAGTCCCCACATTGTACTCTTTGGTTTCCTCTATGAGAATCATTGATCGTTCCTGTTGTGTATTATCAGGGAGAATGTCAAACCCTTCATCCTCAGGCGCCTAAGAGAGGTTTTCACCGTTGGATACACTCTTTCTTTTTACTTTTGTCGGATCAAACAGTGCCACAGTGTGGTTTTCACTGGAAGATCCATGTTTTATTGTTATATTTTTGCAGCTGAAAGGTTTGGCATTCGCCCCGAAGTATGCTGCGCTATTAAGTTCAATGGCGAATCCAGCTTTGTGATCCCCGCTTGGTAGGTTATCCCTTAATTCCAAAAAGTCAATGATAGCCTCATTGTTTTGGAAGAAGTCAAGACATGGGGGATTTGGTTGGTTCCATTCGATGAGTTTAGGGTGGACAATGGGCATTACTTCATCGACTAGGTTAAGTTCGGTAGAGGTATCAGTGAGGGTTAAGACGTTATGGTGAAGGTCGTTGATGGTACTCTCCCTGTCAGAATCAGGCGTAGGATGAGACGTAGGGTCTGTGGAAGATGTTTCCAATTCAGGAACCCAAGTGGTTTGTATCTGTGCTTCTCCGTAAACAGGGATGTCTTTGCGTGGTGGAGGTGGTGATGTGTCTTCCTCATCTGAAGTATTTAGCTGTACCGAATCAAATTCCCACTCATGTGAGTCAGTCTCTGAATCACTTTCCAGCATCCGGTTACTATACCATACCGGGATGTCTTTTGAGTTAAACACCGCAGGTGTGATTGGTTGATGTACCTTTGTAGTGATCAGTGCTACAGGAAGTTTGATGGGGATAAAAGAATCTGGCACAGGAAGTATCGACAGTGTTGACTCAGTGGCTTCTGCGAGAACTGTTGGTACCATAGATGCTGCTGCTAATGGTACTATGGATGTAATGGCTGCTGCGAATGGGATTACTGGTTTGATTAGTGGGATGATTGGTATTGTAGATGGTTGTGTTGGGGTTGTGAGCCTCGATGGGGCAGTCGGGATGGTGCTTGATGCCGCTTTGATAATGAAAGGTGGCCTTTTGGCAGTAGGCTGACAAAAGGGTTTGCTGGGTTTCCCTTTGAATTTTAATTTAGGGAAGATCTCTTTTTCAAAGCCAAGGCCTATATTTCCTTTGGGCTTGAATTCCAGTAGCAGAGGTTCATGTTGTCCTTGTTTGCAATATCCCAAAGCACTCTGACCATCATACCCCATTCTTTGCATAATGAGGAGGCCTTTGCCATATTGGTCCGTAGGAAGTATAACTCGCGGTATGTCAGTGGTGATGGGATCCTTATAGATCCATTCCGCTAGGTCCTCATCTTGTGTTTCTTCCTCTTGACTCTTTCCAAGAATGAAAGGCATCAAAGCACATGCTGGTATGTTTAGTGGTTGCTGGAGTACCTGCTGTGGTTTACCATGCGTTCTAGGAGAAGTGGGCATTTGTCCCACACAAAAGAGTTGACTCAAGTTGTATTCCCCAGGACCTTCCTCTGCGATCTTCATCTGAAGCTTTTCTTGCTTGGGTATAGTGGTGTTTGAACGGGCAAGAGAGGCGGGACTTATATACGATGTGGAAGAAATGGCTTCTCTATTATTAGGAACGGTAATCTCTGGTTGATGGTTGATATTATGGCAATATGCAAAGGGATTTGCGTCACCCAGAATTGTGATCTCTACACCGTTATGTGGGAACTTGATACATTGATGGTAGGTAGATGGAATGGCTTGCATGGCATGTATCCAAGGTCTTCCTAACAATAGATTGTATGGCAGAGGAAGGTCCAGAACCTGACAAATGATGTGCTTTACCATGGGACCCACTCGGATTGGTAGTACCACAACTCCTTTGGATGAACGCTCCGCATCGTCATAGGCTTTGATTGTGATCTTCTGACGAGGATCCACTGATTCTACCGCATATCCCAATGCTGTGACCAACTACAATGTACAAATATTTAGGCCTGCTCCATTATCGATCAAGACTCGCTTGATCCTATGCTGGTTAATAAATCCTTCAATGTGGAGTGAGGCATTATGTGGTTGTTGGAAGGAAGAGTTGTCACTTTAAGAAAAAGTGAGACAAGGTGATGACTTTAGACTTCCAACCATGGCTTGAAATTGGTCTGTATTCAGATTTGCAGGGACTGACGCCTCTTGGAGTGCTTGATCCAAGATAATTTTATGAGAGGGTGATAGGCGCAGAAGCTCTAAAATGGATATAAGTGCAGGGGTTTTGTCTAATTGTTCCACAAGATTGTACTGCTTTGGGATGGAGGTGGTGCCTTGTGGAGCTGCCTTGATGGTAACTTTGCCGCGATGCGTAACAACATTGCAATTTGAGTTGGGATTTTTGAAGGTTATGGTTGCAACTTGTTCATTGGCATCATACAGATGATTTACAGTGTAATTATATGCAACCTGCGTATAATCAATGGTATCAGTGCCTCGCCTGGAAGTGGAAGGATCCCTTTGATCTTGTGATGGAAGTGAATTTTTGAACATCAGATGATCATTATTGGTTGTTTTTGGGTTATGTCCTTCAATTTCAATTTCTCCTCGATCAATAAGATCCTGAATGAGATCTTTCAATCGGTGACAATTACTTGTCTTGTGCCCTCTTCCTTGATGGAATTCATAGTGTTCAGTATCTCGCCACCATGCCGGTTTGAATTGAGGCTCATAGTTTGATAGCTTAGGTAGAGTGACCAAATTTTGAGAGAGGAGTTATCGCAACACTGTTTCAATGGGTTCCCCTAAGGGAGTGTATGTGCGTTTCTGTTTTTGCTGACGAGGTCTAGGTTCATCATGAGATGTGATGCAATTTTGATTGGAAGGAATGCTTGTGTTATTCTGAGGTGGAGGATTTTGTCCTGCAAACCGAACCACAGGTTGTGCGTTTTGGATAGTCCGAGCATCCACAACCCCATCATTGACAATATTCTTGTTTTTATTCCATAAGTTTGGTTTATCGCTGTTGAAGCGTGGGCGAGGACCATCTTTTGGTTCATTAAAGATTTTGATGAGTCCCTTCTTGATGAGTGCCCATTCACATTTTAAACCCTTGGTGATCATATCATTAAAAGAGTCTGTGTCTTTGACATCCAGGTGAAATTCCATTTCTTCGTTTAAGTTGGAAATGAATATTTCCACTAGTTCTCGTTCAGGTAACTGAAGAGAACGTTTGCTAGACATTTGACGCCATCGTTGCAGGAATACTGAGAATTGTTCACCTAGTTTTTGTTTGGTGTTGCACAGATCAGCCATGGTGATGTCGCGTTCAATGTTATGAGAGTAATGAGCTAGGAACTTCTGGATGAGTTCCTCAAATGTTCTAATGCCACCTGGTAGTCGGGAAAACCATGATGTGGTTGTTCCTCCCAAGCTTTGGGGAAAAAGGCGCATTAAGTAGGTGTCCTCATATGCCACTTCAAGACAAGCAGAATGAAATTCTCTGTCATGATCACGAGGATCTCCCTTTCCTCTATATTTTTTGAATTTGGGTGTTTCGAATCCTCTTGGAAAGGGTGGCATGTAAAGATTCCTGTCAAAAGGATAGGGATAGATGTCATTGAGTGAGAATTGGTTAATCTTGACACCACTATGAAGCTGTTGGGCAAGAGTCTCGACTTGTTGCCGCAACATCTCCATTTCATTTGGAGGAGGAGGTGGTGGGTTACCTCGAGGAATGTTATATCTGATGGGATCTCTCCTCTTTCCTCTTCATGGCGACTTTGTCTTTCTGATGCTTGTCTTAATTGGGCAAGATCAAAGTCAGAGGGGAGTTTTGCTCCTTCTTGAGCGAGTCTTAAGAAGTGAGCATCCGCATTACTCCTGAGTATTTTGTCAAACAATCTGTTAAAGAGAGGGTTATGCTGAGCCCTTTCTATTGTTGCAGGAGTGGGAGTACTTGGGTTTTTGTCATCTGCATTTCCTCCAAGTGCTTCTTGAAATTCATTGAGATTTTCCTCTTCTTCTTCTTCTCTTTCTATTTCTCATTGTCTCGACTGTGATCGGGTTTTGAGCCATTTTGTTTATGAGTCTTTGTTGAAATTGCATGAAAATGATGATGAGTGTTTGATGAAATGAGAGATTGATGATTTGGTGAATTGTGTTGCACGCGGATCTCTAGCACTTTTAAGGTAGATGTTACCGAAATTCCTTCTTTGAATTGCTTGCTTGTTTGATAAGATCTGATGTGATAAGGTGTAGAGAAATCTGAGATGTGTTACAGATTTGACTACCTAGTAATGAGAGGATTCACTCATGACCTAGTTTTAACCTGCGTAGATGTGTCTCTTAGGATGAGCTTATCCTAGATGTAGAAATAATCTAAAAAGTGATGTGATGTGTTTGATTTCAAGCAATATCTAAAAGAGAACTTGGGACAAGAACCTCTTAATGTTTTGAGAGTTGGGACGGATTGATGATGAAGTGATGATGTGTGAGTGAGATGATGGATGAAAATATTTTCAATTTCAATAAAAACTCTGTGTCACAAATGGGACGAACTCTACCTCTTTCCTTTCAGGTGTTGGAGGTATTTCTCGAGCTGTGTTGTAGGTGATGCAGACGTTTGGGAAGAAGTTGGGATTAATCTTTCCTCCTTGATTTTTGTGATAACCCAGAGCTCTATATTGCATAAAAGCTCTGCGGTTCAATGATTCTGAATCAAATTCGTTTGTTTTTCCTTGAAGGTATAGATGCATGCGATGTAGAAAGACTCTATGGGAGACAAAGATTTGTCGATTGATATAGAAGAATTTCCTCTTTTTGATCAAAGCCTTTGAGCTCAATGGTCTTCTTTTCAAGTTGATATTCTGATGACACTTCTTCTTTCGCAAGATGTGAAGAATGGTCATAAAATTTTGACTCTTTGTTTGTTTGTACCTTGTTTTTGATGTTTTGGGGTTGTTTTGACAAATGTCTGGTTGGATGAATACTTTGTTTTTGGATTTGGCTTTCTGATTTTTCTTTGACAAGAAAACAAAGCAAGCACACAAACACAAGAATGTTGCCTAAAAGGCACAAATGAGTATGGGTTTAGATTAACCCAATCCTTGGACTTGTATATGACCCTTCCTTTAGATGTATTTTAAGGTGTATTTCCAAAGCCTGAAGTCGGCTCAATTTGCACTTGGTCTGTAAAACGAACACACTTCAAACACTTTTTATCCCTAAGGTCAAATGGCCAGTTGTGATAAATTTAGCCCACATCTTGATATTTCTTCGACTTTGGTACTACATACCTTATGAATCCCGCCGTGGTAGGTAAGGATGTGATATACTAAGTTTTGCACGAGCATAACAAATAGATGATCCCTATGATGGGGGAGTCACCACTTTTATCAAGCCACAAGTGACTTTTCAAAAAACTATGTTTCTACTCAAGGAAATATGTATGGTGAGTATCTTGGGAGCAAAACCATCTATGCTCTTGCACTAAATTATATCGCAAATATTCTCAATCAATAGAACAGGTGGGCTACTACTTAAAGGTGTTTAGTCATGTTCGATGTTTTTGGACATAAGTTCATTCTGCAGTGACTCACTTAAGAGCCTTGTAACTAGTGGTGGGGCCCATTTGTCCTTTCGGCCAGTTACACTGTAGGAACAGCTATACCCAAGGCTACAGCTTTCGCTCTCACCTAATTTCTATAGTGGCTCGAAGGATTTACCGCTCGAGGTCGTTCCCAAGAGTATCGATCCCTTGGCAGGCCTCGCTTAAAAAGATAAAATTTTGAGCGTTACTAACACTTTTCTCTTGCACCTAGGACCACGAGAGCCAAGGGAGAGGATAGTGTGTGTTAGAGGTAGGACCACTCGACTGACTTTTTGCACAAGCGTGCCAAACACGTAAAAACACTTGTTCTTTTTAATCCAGCATTTGGAAATGTGATCTAACTATTTGGAGATGTTACTCCAACAGCCATGGTGTTTGTTTTAACTTCAAAAGGCAATGTGTTTTGTAATCTAGAATTCAAAAATCCTGGTCAACTTAACAAAAAGCATGTTTTGCTTGAAGTAAATCGCTTGCAAAAAAAATGGAACAGGTGGATTGTAAGTTTTTTTAATTGCACCAAAATTTGAAGTGTGGCTTGTAAATTCTTTAGTTTGATGCAAGAAAAGCAAATTTGTGTGTTGATTTTAAGCACCAAAATAAGGATGAATCCTAGCTAGAAAGCAATGGAAGTAAATGTTTGTTTTAAAGTGTTTTAAGGCACCAAAGGAAAATTTGTGATTTTAATGATGAGTTTTTAAACCTGCAAAAACAATGAATAGTTAGTAAAATCTATGTCCAAGGGGGGGCTTCTACAAGCCTAAGATTTTCAATTTTTCGGTTACAAGGTGAGTTTTACAACATTCTGTTGCAATAGCGCTAGTCTGCGTTTAAACAGAAGCGCTATTTCACACAGAAGCGCTGAAATAACAAAACTGACAGAGAGCTCGAAAGTGCTAAAAAGATCTTCAGTAGCGCTAGAAGAAGAATAGAAGCGCTAGAATAGTGACAAAAGCGCTGAAACTTTTACAATAGCGCTATTGTAAGGGCAATAGCGCTAAAATAAAAAGTGTCAATAGCGCCATAACATGTTCAATAGCGCTAAAGCGCAGCCTGTGTGACACTTTCAACAATCAAACATGTTAGTTAGAAAAAAAAATGAGATGTTTTTGGTGGTTCGATTCACATCAGGTTCACCAAATGATGCCCTCCTAAATGGCACAAGGTTAGTAAATGATCAACAACACAAAAAGACACAAAACCGTTAGATTGTTAGCGTTAGTCAATCAAAAACTAATCTAAAAAGGCATACCAAGAGAGACACTAAAAGCATGCTAATGTATTTAACAAACGAAACAAATATTATGAGACATATCCAACTGCCTCTTAGCATGGCTTTAGCTCCTTCCTCCCTTGTTCCTCTCCTCTCCAAGTTCCAAAATAGTGTAGCTCTCAGCAGCTTTTTGCACTATGGATGCTTATGGAGGATTGAGATTGAAATATTGTGCTTCAAATATGAAATGAGAAGCTAATGCTATGCTATTGATGCTAAAATGATATATTTTAACCAAAATAACAAGATATTAGATTGTCTATGCTAAAAATGCTCTCAAAAATGTCTATAGCTTAGATGCATACAAGTTTTCAGGATCTGGATTATGAAGAAATGGGCTCTATTTATAGGAAAAATGGAGCAATGGATGGTTGAGATTGAGCAATCTCAACAAGGGTCAGGATTGAATGATTTCAAATCCATGTGAGGGCTTTCAACCCAATCCCAGGATGACAAGTGTCGATGTGAGATAGGTTGAGAGGAAAGGGAATAAGCATTAAATGCCCGATATGACTTTGAGATTTAGAGTCAAGGTTGGTTGAATGAATAAACTCTTTATTCAAAGAATAAAGTTTTTATCCAATGGATAAACTCTTGTGCAAATGTGAAATGGATGAATATGGTCAAAAACAATAAATGTTTGGGGGGACAAGTTTGAAATAACCATAAATGGTTATGTAAGAGCCATAAATGGTCTTGGAAGACTTTGGGGGTTAATTTGTTGAACACACAAAGCATTAAATGCTTTTCAAAGACTTTGGAGTCTTTGAGAAGTGACTCCATTTTGCTTAGGAATGTGACAATATTTTAGGGGATGGATTAGGCTAATTAGAAAGGGGTTAGAAGAATCTAGAAGGGGATTAGATTTTGCAAGTGGATTTGGTGGGTGAGGGAAAATAGGATTTTATTAAAATAAAAATTCATTTATTTCAATAAATGTGTGCAAGTTGCATTTGTAGGAAAATGCAAGTGGGGGGGAGATAATGATTTAAATAAATATTTTATTTAATTTATTTAAAAGAGGAATAAGGGGATTTTAATTAAATAAATAGATTTTATTTATTTAATTGATTGTGAATTTGATTTAATGAATTAATTAAAATAAATTGAATAATTTATTTAATTAATAGGAGAATGTTTGAAGATGAATTAATTAAATATTAATTTAATTAATTGATGGCTAGTAGATTTTTTATCAAATAAATAGCGAATATTTATTTAATTAAACTGGACAGATTTGTGTGACTACAGAAACAACATTATCAAATTTGGAATGATAACTTATTAAATTTTCTCAATCACATGTTGATTATCTAATTTATCATTCCTTGAACTTTTGTTACAAACTCATTAAGTGATTCATTTTGACCGATTTGGAAGTTTTCAAAAATATTCCTTAATGATTACAACCTAACCATATGAACACTTTAACCATATGAACACTTTGATATGCATTTATAAGAATAGTCCATGCCTCTTTAAAACACGTACAACACTACTTATCCTAAGAGAAATTGATTGACATGTCTTGAATTACAAATACAGTTTCATTGTCTTTTTGTTAATTTTAATTGATTTCTTGTTTCAATTGATTATTTAATGCATTAATATTTTTCTCTGTTCTTCTCATTCTTCTCTCTATTCTTCTAAAACTTCTCGTCTTTTTCTAAGGTGTGATACCAATTGAAGGTATTATACTGTTATAAATGTTCTGAACTAGTTATGATCTGCAGATCATCAGCAGAGATGCTTCTATTCAATTTCGTTCTTTAACGCACAGGATTCTTTTATTTAATTTCAGACATCATAGGAAGTTCTTGATCATGACCAAGGATTGATTGATCAAACGATGAGAGATGAAGAATGCATTTCGATCACCTCAATAAATAGAGGTCTTTAATAAACAACAAATTTTAGAAATTCTAGAAACTTATCATATAAGTCTGTATAAATTACAAACTTAACGTATAAAATGTATATTTACGAATCTTATTGAAAAAAAAAACCTGCGCTTACAATGCTTCTCTTTTTAAATGATAGAAATAAAATATTCCAGCAAGAATCACATAGAGATTGAGAGAAAACTCAACCATGTTTGACAATTTAGAAATAAATATTTCATTACAATTATTCTCATGCCAAATGAGAGAAATTAAATATTCCAACAAGAAGCACATAGAGATTCAGATGTCAGAAATTAATATTATATACAACAATCTGCCCATAATATATTCCAAATCATAAATGGAAGTGGGTTCTCCTCTTTTTGCTCAAACATTTTGCATCTCTTTGGTTAAAGCAGGGACTATGGTGGTCAAAAGATCTCTGATAGTACTTTCTGCCCAACCTTTGTTGAATCTGGTCCGATAATTGACCCATTCTTCATGCTTTTGTTGAAGACGTTTCACAATTACTGGTAAACAACGATCTGGCTTTTCAAGCAACAGATCTATTATACGAAGCCCGCAATTACTATAAATGAGCTCAATGCACCTTAAATTCATAGCTGCAATGGCCGAATGTTGACATATTACTCATCACATTTGCAACCAACCAAAACTAAATACCCAACTTGTGACTCTAAGTACAACAACTCTTACAAAGAACCTACCTGTCAGGTGGTCTTCAATTCTGAAATGAGCACTTGTCTGAGTTGCGTTGTCATGTTGCTTTTCCAGTAACTCGTGTACACGCTTGAATTTTTTATGAGAATGTCCAACTCAAATCTGAAAATTCACAATTTGACAATGTTAAATACAAAATAATAAACATGTATACTATTGTCATAAATAGGGAGCACCCAACACCGAATGATAAGCTCTCACCCACTGTATCCAGTATGCCTGATTTGTTTCAAATAATCCCTTGCGTATATATTCTTCATTTTGGAAGGGCGTCTGCTATGACAAATCAAAATATCAATGAGGAGTTACAGAATCTTCAATTGTTAAGAGAACATTTTACTCAGCACTTATATACCAATTCATCATAACTAGAACAAATCCAAACAATTCAAAACAAGAAATGCATATAAAATGTAGGTTTCAAATGTTAAAAAAAGTTTTTAATAAAATTAAAGACAATGTAGTTTCTATATCACAATAATTTTTCCTTTATATCATTTCAAATCACACCCCACTCTATAATCCACCATCAAAATGAATAAACTAGAAGAAATCATATTCAGAATTACCTTAATCTTTTGGGAGGAATTTATTGCAACTTAAAAGAAGTTCATGGCTCAGCTGAACCCCAATCGCATCACATCTGCAAATTAAGCAAAAATGCCCGTTCAAAGAGCGTAAAATACATTATCAGTTAAAAATTCGGAAGCCCTAAATAAAGATTTGAAATGATTACATACGTCTTTGACCCAAAATCATTGAGGATTTGAATAAACTGTGCAAATTCTTCTGTGCAGATTTGAATAAACTGTGCAAATTCTCCTGTATCATCCTTGAAATGCTCTTTTACCGAAATCAGATACGATTGTGCATCTATCTCTGTTGGCAAAGGCATCTCTTCGTAACTGACATTAACGCAGCACAAATGACAAGAAATAGTCAGAAATCTCATGTAGTGCACAAGCTTGATTAAAAAACTAATTATTTTCCAGCTTAGTATAAAAACTAACTTACCGTTTTGTTCCCCGACTCTCTCATCTTTCCTTCTCCGCTGCTCTCTTCATTATATAATTAAAGCAAGATGGGCTTGACAAAATCCGATTATATAATTAATTTTGTCGATTGGATTTTTGCTAATAACTAGGTAATCTCAACTTACCCGCGAAATGCTGTTTGAGGGACAAAAAGCATCGCGATAACATCTCGTGACCAAAACTAACGTGAAACGGCATCTCGTACAACTGATAACATCCGTTTGAACAAAACCAAGTGTACGAAATCTTTTTAATTCTCACCTGTTAACTGTAGTTTTTGCCGCCCATTATGATAATTTTTATTTTTATTTACACGAAAGGTGTATTCTATATGAAGTTGAGCAGCTCACTTCAAATATTAAGGGTACAAAATTCTTTACACGGAATGGAAGATGATTCAATAAATCACAATCGTCCATCTTTCCGTCAATTCATCTTCTTCGACGGTTTAACTCCTGGATAAATGATGCCTCAGTGGGCGACCCGACACATTTTCCCCGGGCCGTTAGTACCATCGATGTTATTACTCTACCAACACTGTCGGGTCCAGAACAATTTGCCTTTGAAATCTGTGTGATGGTGGGTCCTCAAGTCCAGTCAGCCCCTTGCCTTCTGTCAGAGCATGCTAAGAGTCTTTCAGCGTACTCATAAAAAGATAGGGCACGAATTTCAAACATTCCCAACTGTCTCTTTGCCATCTGTTTACTATGCTTGCCAAGAAGGCTGTGGGATAAGTTTTTGAGTTAAAAGATATTTGACTTGAGAGTATTAAATTATTTTTGCTGTCTGATATACATGGAAGTTAAGGACATTTAAATTATTTTTGTTGCCTTGTATACGTATTTGGATATTTGCTCCACATAACATTGAAGTGAGTTCATAAGTCTAATTACAAATAGAAATCTTCCAAATTCAAATAATTCAATATCTGTTGTTATAGGACTTTCTTGGGATTGTATCATGGCAATGTTAGGGCCTCAACCTTCACCCAGCTTCAGTATAAAGTTTTTGGCAGAAGCTAAGAGTTCCTCTTTTTCTTTGCTATTAATTATCTTAACTGTAAATTTCATAGTTGAACGAATATCAAATAGTCCAATGGTCTTAATTAGAATAAGGATAAAAATTATAAAAATTAATAGACATATTAATTTTTTAAGTTATATTATTATCCTTTTTAATAATTAATTTTAATGAATTGTTTTTAAAAGGGCTTGGTCCTAGGTCGCCCCTTCGTGGATCGCAACTTAAGGTGTGGTTATGCTCCCCATGGTCTTGAGTTCGAGTCGTGTGTGTTGCTACCTTGTGACCCAGTCCTACACACGCGGAGATTAGTCTCGCTTCGGCGAGGACACCTCAAGATTCCACGATAGTGAATATAAAAAAAATGTTTTTAAATTAAATTTACCTATTATTAATGAAATTGTCATAATATAAATATTACTCTTATCCGCTTTAATAAAGAGAATAGTTTAATTTTTTAATTTAATTATTTATTAATTTATAAGTGTATTATTTATTATTAAAAATAATATTATAATTATATTTATTAATATATATTATAAATTATTAAATATTAATATATATTATATTTTACAATAAAACTATTAAATATAAGTATGTTAATTATTATAATTAATAGTTAATATATTTTTATAGAGGGGAAGAGTACGAGTAGTCACCTTAAGCTTCTAAACAATACATTGAATTTAGATGTTTTTTTTTTTTTTTCTTAGTATGAGACTTAGGTGTTTATAGCTATTGTTTGGCTTTTGGGTAGTTATGAAAAATGTGATGGGATTTGTGCATGCAAGGATAAGAAAGTGTTCATTTTAAGTTGAGGTCTTGATACATATTTTACATTTTCTCATTAACTGTTCACTTTGACCACCACAAAAATTGTATAATTATCCAATATTTATGCAAAAATGCCCCAATAATTTATTGGGTATACTAGTGGGCAACAAGATGATTTTTAGTGGACTATCTTCATTAATGAAATCTAATGAACCATTGTTGGAACATGAATGTTAATTGGGCCACTTCCCCAACTACAAATTAAATTAACACATAAATATAATACAATATATGATATACATTTATAATGATACAAAATAAATTATATATAATATAATTATTTTATTATTATACATATTATCATTAAATATTATATTTTATTGTACGTATATCTTTCCATATGATCTCTCTCTCTCTCTCTCTCTCTCTCTCTCTCTCTCTCTCTCTCTCTCTTTATTTGTAGATCTTTCTACCTTTTTATCTCTCTATATGTCTCTATTCCTCTCTCTCTATATCTCCTTATATCTCCATCTCTCTATCTCTCCCTATTTAAATCCATACCTCTCCATCTTTATCTATCATTTTACCTTTCTTCATCTCTCCCTGTCTATCTCCATAACTCTCTATCTTTACCTCTCTTTTTTCCTTTCTCTATCTCTCTATATATTTCCCTTTGTCTTCCTCTCTCCTTTTATATTCATCACTACCCCTCTCTCTCTGTTTGTCTCTGTCTCTCTATCTCTGTCTCTCTCTCTCTGTATATATATATATATATATCTTGTTATCGCTCCATCTCTATCCCCTCTTATATATCTCCCTCTCTCCATCTCTCTCTATATATTACTTCCTATCTCTATCTTTATTTTTCTATATCTTCCCTCTCTCATTCTCTCTCTCCATCCTTCTTTTAAACTCTCTCCTCTCTTTTTTATCTCCCCCTCTCCTCTTCATATCTCACTTCATGTCCATATCCATCTCTACCTATATATATACATAACTATCTTCCTCTCTAACTTTATCCCCTATCTCTATCTCCTTACTCCTATCTCTCTTACTCTTCCCCCTCTATCTCTACCTCTTTATATTAATATCTCTCCCTTGCTCTCCCTATCTTCCCAATGCAAATATAACATGAGCCTATTAGTTATTCAACCCTATTATCTTCTTCATTCAAAGGTTTTGTTTCAATAACATTTGGTTTCTTCTAAGTAGACGTGTAGTTGATTTGGAGCTATCACTTCCCCATTAAGACCTTTGTTGCACAAACAATATAATTTTGTAAATGTTGTACCAATCAGCCTCATTTACTACAAGAATTTGTTGCACAATTGTTGTGCCAATATCTCCCTTTATCTCTTCATATATCTTTTTCTCTCCCTCTCTATCGCCCCCTTCATATTTCTATGTCTACTCTCTATTTCTATGTCTAATAGCCATCTTTGTATTTCGTCAGATAAAATGTACTTAAATTTAGTTCATTGTTTTTATCGTTTTCCATCACCATCGTTTTCCATCGGCACTGATTTTCGTTTGTTCGTAACAACATGGTTCGCTATTTTAAGTTCCTGAGATTTTGTCCTACTTACCGTTAAAATCATATCCACATAGAAATTGACGATGTAAGTTTATTTTATAAATATGGTTGAAGTTCGAGAAGCTTTGCAGATATCCATTTAATGCATTCAATATTAAATTTACCAAGATGGACACGCTATCGTTATTTTCCCTATGGAAAAAATTAAATAATATTTTCCAATTTAAATAATTCGTTTAATATTAAATAGACAATCATCATCCCCAAAAACAAGTGGTTCATATTATTATTTTTTAATTAAAAATATTTTTTATTAAATAAACTTTTTAAATAGAAAGTTTTACATTTATTTTATATATAACACATGTACATAATAAACGTAATGCATACATATTTATTAAAATTATATATTAAATTTTATATTTTAATTGAAATAAAACATGAAAATTGAGATACATTAAAAAAAAAAATTAAATATGATATGTACTAAATTTAAGTAATAAATAATAAATTATATATTTAAATATTTTTACATTTTTATGTATAAACTTAATAAGATTATTATTATTTACAATTAATATTTATAAATTACTATTTTTATTAATAGTTTTATTTTGTCATATTTTAAATTTTCATTTCGATTATTGTATTTTAATCTTTTATTTAGATTTAAGTTTGAAAATTAATTTTAATAAATTATTATTTTTATTATTATTTAATTTTTTATAGGTTTTTGCTTGTCATTTAGATTGTTTTGTTTAGAATTTAATCATAGATTTGAATTTTATTTTATTTATGAAATTACAAATGATAATTAAAAAATATTCTATTACTTATAAAGTTTATTAGAATTACTTGAATTTATAATTATTTATCTTATTAAAATTTTAGAAGCATACATGATAGATCTAATAAAATTCTTGATCTCATTCATACTGATCTATGTGGGCTGGCAAGGACTAAAAGTTTTCAAGGTGATAGATACTTTATGTTGCTTATTGATGATTATTATAGAATGACGTGGGTTGCATTTTTGAAAGAAAAATCAGAAGCTCTTGAGAAATTCAAAATTTTCAAAGCTATGGTTGAGACAGAAACATGATTGAAGATAAAATGTTTAAGGTCAGATCAAGGTAGTGAATTTACATCCGATGAGTTTAACAACTTTTGTGAGAAGCATGGAATCAAAAGACAATTTTCTGCACCTAGAACTCCACAACAAAATGGAATAGTGGAAAGGAAAAATATAACTATCTTAGATGCTATAAGATTAATGATGATGGAAGCCAAATTGCCTGATATCTATTGGAGAGAAGCTGTCAATACTGCGGTATACACTGTCAACAAAGTACACATAACAGGTGATACTAGTAAGACTCCTTATGAATTATGGTTTGGTCATACTCCTACTGTCAGATATTTTATAATTTTTGGAAGTAAATTCTATATTTCATACTCCTTATTCATTTGTCTTTCTATAATCTGTATATTTCATAAAAAATCATTCCTTGATATCCAACATCTTTGGAAGTAACTTATGCTTCTAAGCATCACTTTGGTAATTACAGTTGCAACACAAAACATCAAATTCAGAGAAGAACATGTCAAGATCTTCAACATATTGTTCTCAAAACATTGGTAGAGCTGAATGAATTATATTCTTCAATGGGCTTCCTGCATAGGATGAGATGAGATCATTATTGGCCAAGGATCGATCATTAAATTATTGTTCTTTCTATATGTGTAAACCATAATTACAAATTTTCAAGGTACCCAATAAAATGAAGGTGAGGTTATGTTTTTTTTTAATTTTCTTAAATTCTACCACTTTGTAATTTATATAAGTCTTCAAATTGTTTTGCCAACTCAAAAGTGATAGTCTTTAAAAGACCACTTGGAGGCTACAATTCAAGATTTTGGAATTTTTGGTTTTACTAATGGAATATTAGGTGGTGATTCAAGGTATAATTTTTCTGTGTTCATTTGTTGATTTATAGTAATTGATTCATTCACACATTTCTTTAGATATTTTATACTCCTTATTCATTTGTCTTTCTATAATCTATATATTTCATAAAAAACCATTCCTTGATATCCCATGTGTAGATAGAGTATCATCCAAGTCTAATGCAACATCTTTGGAAGTAACTTATGATTCTAAGCATCACTTTGGTAATTATAGTTCCAACACAAAACGTCAAAGTCAGAGAAGAACATGTCAAGATCTTCAACAGATTGTTCTCAAAACATTGGTAGAGCTAAATGAATTATATTCTTCAATGGGCTTCCTGCATAGGATGAGATGAGATCATTATTGGCCAAGGATCGATCATTAAATTATTGTTCTTTCTATATGCGTCAACCATAATTAAAATTTTTCAAGGTACCCAATAAGATGAAGGTGAGGTTATGTTGTTTTTTAATTTTCTTAAATCCTACCACTTTGTAATTTATATAAGTCTTCAAATTGTTTTGCAAACTCAAAAGTGATAGTCTTTGAAAGACCACTTGGAGGCTACAATTGAAGATTTTGGAATTTTTGGTTTTACTAATGGAATATTAGGTGGTGATTCAAGGTATAATTTTTCTGTGATCATTTGTTGATTTATAGTAATTGATTCATTCACAAATTTCTTTAGATCAAGTTTAATTATCTTTTTTTTTTTCATTTGTTTGTTAACTAATTGTAGCCTCACTTCTTGTTTCAATTTTTTTGGGTTATTAGACTATTTACTATAGTTTGTTTGACAAATATACGTTTCTCATCTTTTATTTGATTAATGGATCTATATGATTTAGCATAATGCAAATTAAGGGTAGTTGCCTAGTCCTAACTAAACTTGCTAGGATATCATGTCTTTAACACTTTTCTTGAGCAACGATGCCAAAATGCTAGGAACAATTTGAAGGAACTATTATTCATTCTATATTTAAACAATATTTTGATATTTTAGTTTATACCTATAGAAAATAGTCTCATGCAAACTATAAAATATAAAAAATATTTTTATTTTCATTGCATAGGAGAAAGAGCCCAAGATAGATTCCAAGATCCATGTGGCAAGAATCTAACAACTGTAAGTGTTTTCCTGACTTACACGATTCTTGCATGCATGTGAATCAGGATTATATACCCATCACAAAATCTCCAACTAGGGCACCCATGTTACATGAAAACACTTCCGTCAACATGTAGAGAGCTTAAATACATGCAAACCCCTTGCATGCATTGGATGCTACCTCCAAGAATAGCCAATTGTCATATAATCCACCACAAATGTCATAGATTTTGTGATGCATATGAACAATTCATAATCCTCAATAGGTGTCAATCATTGTAGTAGTGAAGCTATCTGCCTAACTTGAAGTACACTTTAAAGAAAAAATTAGCACTTAAATGAATAAAAAATGAATCAAAGAAACAATTTGTTGTAGGAAATCTTGTTGGAGACTACTTTATATAAATTAAGACAAATCCCTACATTTAACAACTAGTTATAAGAAACATCAAAACATACTTTCTTAGGCTTTGTAATTGTCTTACAACAAAAACTTATTCTCTACAAATTCGATACAAGAAAAACAAAAGAAACTCCTCACATTTGAAGCTATACACTTTTTCATATTAAATCTCTCCGTCTGGGAACTAAGGTGCCCTCTTCATATTCCTCTAGTTTTCAACTTTTTGCTCTCTTTTTCCATCCTTTTTCACAGGAGTTGCATATTCTCTCAAGATCTAAATTTTAATGTTCTTTTTCCTCCTCATTTTGGGTGTTGAGATTATCCAAGTAACTATCTTACGAGTTGGTAGGTAGAATTTGTCAGGAAAATGGTGTCTCAACCTTGCATTTACATAAGGCTACTATTTATAGTGATTTTTCATTTGAGCATGAATTAATGCAAAATTTTCCTTGAAGCTTTGGATTGTCTAGATAATCATGCTGATAAATTTTTGTTGCAAGATCATGCCTATATTCAAAGATATTAAAGTTTTTTTTTAATTGGCAACTAAATTTTTGAAGTCAATTTTGAAGGTCTTAGAGGCTCCAAAGTGGTCCTAAAGTGTATATAAATAAAATAGAATTTTTTTTCTTGATAGAGCACATTGCAAGCTTTTTGGAGATTCAAATGGTTTGTCAATTGGATACCTAGGTCAAAAGTTATGACCTCTAGAAGTTGGGTCTCCCGAGATAGAAAATGTAAAAGCATGTAATGCCTACCAAAATACCCTAGAAAAACATAGCTAAGTAACATGCAAATAGAGATAATAATATTTTTTAACTTCATCTATTAATGCAACATAATCAACTAAGAGCACATATGAATTAAACATCTATCTACTAAATATGCACATATTCATCTTAAGCATGAACATAAGATCACATTATGCAAGCAAGATTAAATACAATACATCAATAACATTCCCTAGGGTATCTCGATACCATTACTTAAATAAACATACACCTCCAACAAATACTAATTTCATAAGGATTAGAACATTGAAGAGAATTAACTTTATCCCAACTAAGCCTAATCAAATGGCAATTCATTCAACCATGAATCTAGATCCATATTCCATAATTAAACAATATCCAAGATACAACATAGATATAACAATGAATATAACATATTACATAAGGATCAAATATCCATTATATCAAATTTATGATACTCAATCTACATATACAACTATATCATGAATGCCATACGTATCATAATACATCAATCCACTATGAGAATCCATCCAATAGTTGAAGAGATAAGGAATCTACTTCCACGCACAAGAGAAACCAATGAAGAGCATCCTAATGGAAGAAGGCATCAAACCACCTGAACTTGTGGAACCATAAGGAACCACCCCTCATGCTAGGAGATGACACAAGATCCCACACACACACTAGATCTAGGCTGAAACCTAACAACCAAAGGATAAAACCAAACTCCCTCAAGTGAAATCCACAAGAACAATACACCAACACACCAACACACCATATGGCTAAATCAAAAGCATGAGATCTCCAGAGGCTTCTCCAATAAATAAGGCTTAAGGTGCTAGGACCTACATGTAGGGAAGGAGTGCCATCACACACTATCACCATAAAGCAACCAATGGGAAAATGTCTCGACATCCATGATACACATGCCAGGCCATCCCTACCTTTGAGGATATCAAGGGAGTTCGACTTACCTGTAATAACCAAGGTCTTCCCAACCATTCCCAGATTAATATAATTACACTAGGGATATGATTTGAGGCCACAAGTCAACTCTTATCTTATTATGGTGATTTACCTCTACCCATCCCACCTAGGGTTAGTTTACTTATGTTATCGTTTGATTACAAGGTAAACTCTCAATGAGCTATCCTAGTGGTCTAGACCGTAGTACTAAACATAAATAATCCTAGTAGTCTAATTCTCATGACCCCAGTCACTCACTTGGAAGCCCACTCCCCCTAGCATGCACCTAGACCTTAGGGTAACATATCACATAACAAGGGCTCTCAATGCAGCATAACTGGATAGCCGAGGTTTAACAACCAATATGCTATAATCAAAAGACACGAATGCCATATGCCATTTAATCACAACCTCACAAGCAACATGGAGCACACATCATGCAATTATCATAATATCAAAAGTAAACTCAATATGAGCCCAAGAGAAAATAAATGCAAGGCACAACATCTTTCTTGTAACCATACAACAATACAAATACACAATTTAGATCAAATAGCTAGTCTTGGGACAACTCAGGAAACCCAAAATGATAGTCTTTGGATACTGAAAATCAAAATATAGAAATAAAAAAGGATTCAGAAAGCCAGGCAAAGCAGTTTCATACATTTTCTCAACAAATTAGTGCATATGGAAACCAAAACAATGCCTTCATAAGGTACTTTAGCGCATATGACTAATGAAACAATGCTTGTGTGAACCACATCAACACATTAGGTAACTGAAACAACACACTCAGGCTTCAAAGAGCGCCTTTGACCCCTAGACTGGTGAATTAAAATATAATGATAGCACATATACCATAAATAATGACACCTTTGCAAACTTTGGCAACGCGTATATTTACTAAAACAATGCATTCACCTACCAGAATAGCAAATATATAGTTTCAACGTATTCGTACAATAGTTAAGCGTATACGCAAAGCAAGACTCAGAAATATGGAAATCAGAGGATACGACTCAGCTGAGGATACACTAAATTATTAATTATGACATAAATTCGACTTAGAAGAGACACAAGACAACTCTTACAACTCAACAAATACGCACAAGGGATATAGAATCCAAGCATGATATCACACCGTGAAAAATACAAAAACCATTGACGACAACACCAGAAGTATAGCCATTATAAACAATAATTCCCAATATACTTATTTCTTCTTTACCATGTAAATAATCTTACAACATAATCAATTTTCCCAACCCCTGCAAACAATCTTTACATAGACACAGTGCAAACAAGCTTGTCTCAAAATTGACATGTAGATAACACGGGAGTAATATCTCCAACCTGGAAGTATATAAGTGATGGAAAATGAATTCGATGAAGTGCAACAATTCAAAATCCAAGCCAAGCCAAGACTCCACAATCCAAATTCATAGAAATATAAACAACCCAAAGGGGTAAAAGGAATTAAAATAATATAAACAACCAATTAAGTAAATAAACCAAGGCACAATAGGATATAAGTGGCCAATCAAATATTAAAGCCACAACTATATAAATAAATAATAAATCCAAAAGGGATTAAATAATAAATCATTAAACAAAATAACAATAACAATATAAATCACCAATTAAATATAAATCCATAAAATAAGCATAGATAATAAAATATCCCTAATAATAGCTATCACACATTAATATTAAATATTAATGCCAATCATTGATTTAATTAATTATTATAAACTAATTAATTTTTTAATAATTTAATTAACCAATAATCACAACTCCTCAAGACAACCCAACATAGGGTAACATAAAATACCACGAGACAACTCTAACGACAATACCACGATTGACAGGATACCAACCTAAACCTAGAGTGTAGAATGCGATTTCATGTTACCTCCTATCAACTTGCCATTGTGATGGACACACTTAGACCTGTCAAGCTAGGTGGAGTTGATGATGACAACATATGAAATAACATATATCATAAATGATCAGGAAAGTGAAGAGAATCACAAGATCATATCGTGCTCGCAATGAGTGATATGACATCGTCTCTATCACAAATACACAAATAAGATAGTCACGAGAATTATAGCATCAACTCATCCAGTGTAATCATAAAGTGAGGCTAGCACATAGCATGCAACCATCATATCACCAAAATAAAATGTGAATATTGCATAAGCATATAAACCGGCAAATAATAGACCATCATAATAATAATCCATGGATGTCATCTTCCATATGAAACCATAATGTCAACTGCAAATATGACACGTCTGTCATCAACCATAGGGAATCCAAATCATAGATCAATCTATAAAATCTATCAAAAGCATTGTAGAATAGTCTAAGTTATAACCATGTCGTCTATCGATGCACAAAAAGGAAAGATGAATCAAGGAGGGGCACTACATCCTGCCCACCTTGTCCCAGGCTTACTCCTTGAAGCCTGAAATGTTGACATTGTGTTGTCATTGATGTCAACCGGTATGAGAGATGTATGTGCAACACTGCCATGAAGGAGTACAAAATGAGATATCTTTGATACCACCTTGTGTTGCAGAGCACCATTAAGGTAAAGAAGAGAATTTCATTCAGAGGAATGATCACTGGAGTCACCAGTACACAAGTTAGTGCCTGACATGTGTGGAAGAAATGGTAAGGTTATCAGTACAGTGTATCACTGATAAGGAATGGATGTCAATTGATAAGTGTTGTGTTGACAGTGTGTAGTTGCCAACTGGAAAACTCATGACCAGTGTACAAGCAGGATGGGCAAGGTTCTTGACCTGTTGTTTGTGATGAAGAGGCAGAATGTTACCTAAATCACATGAACACCAGAGGAGAAGAATGAGCTGGTCACTGGTATGCTGTGTGGTTGTAGAACAACATGACTCCCACCGGATGAAGATGCAGTCACCATGTGAAGAGATGACTGACAATGCATGTGCCCACACCGGATCACATGTGCCTGTTTGAAGATGTGCTGCACAAATAGGGAAGTCACATGAGTGCATTACATGATGCAGATGACAAGGTGTCACTCCATCGGCAAGTGGAGATTATCAGCTATTATGCATAGTGTGCATCATAGTTCTGAGAGATAAGGAAGAAGAGGTAAAGGAAAGTGTTGAAAGGCTCACACTAGAACTACCGGTAAATCAAAGGAATGCCTCAAGTGCATAAGGTCAGGGATATGCATTGGACCGACAGAGAAGGCATATTGTGTTGCCAATACAGATGAAGAAGGATGGGTTTGTCTCTTTGAAAAAATGGTTGAGATATGTTCCAAGGTGATCTGGGAGAAGGCAAGGTTGAGCAGAGGGAGTCAGAGGAGAATGACGAGATTGGAGATGGAGTCTGGTGAAGGTTGATGACATAGTATCATCAAGAGCGTTTACCTATATGTATGTCCACCTGTAATACAGACAAGGTGCAGATGCAAAAGACTCCCATTTGATGAAGATGAACATGCTATGGATAGCTAAACTTTCCACCCTAACCACTCAGTAACCACAGAGTTACATCGCTCTGCCTGAGGGTAAGTAAAATAGTTTTTTTTACAACTAACTTATAAAACCATTTTCTGACTAAAAACAACAAAAAGTAAAAAAAACACGGGAACGGTTATCCAATTCATGGCAACATGCGACTAGTTTGATCCGTCTTCCACTCCATGAATGCCTCCATTAATTACTGGATGACAGGTTCAGTCGGAATGACTACATGTAAAATTCGTTGTTGCCAAACCTCCTTATCACTATGCACCTGTTTTACTTTATCCACATGGTTGTTCAAATGATCTATGCATAAAAACAGTAAGGATTCGGTTTTAGCAATGGCGGAGAAATCTTTCTTGGTGACCACCGTTTCACTCCTAACCATATCAATTTGCACTTCAGAATATTTTCTTATGGCTTCACCAGTGTCAACGGTTTTTCCATCCTCTTTCATATATTTCACTCCAATGCATTTTAGATCATTAAGCATGTTTTGTAACAATTCAGACGATTCTTGCTCAAGTTTAACAAATTCCTCATAGCCCAGTTTTATTACCGAATTTATCCATTCAATGTTAGTTTTGCAAATGTACAGAATATTTTTATTAAATCCCTATAAAGGCTTTTCTGCAAGGAACTTCATTACGCCATCTCTTTGAACTTCTTCCATGTGAGGTACTATTCGGGCCCACTTGGCTTCTTTGTTCTTCCAAGTTGTGTTTTCCTTTCCCAACTCTCGGATAACTTAAGCAACATCATCATACACCTTTCTCAAATACCTAATGTATTCTTTTCCCTATTTCATGATCATATCTAACCATTCAAGGACCACACCATGTACCATTTTAATCCTTTGTACTTCTATGAGCAACTTCTGATTGGTAGGGGACTTGGGATCAAAGAATGCTCATTGTGCAGATAGTGGTTCCGGATCTAGTCCATGGATTGCGTCAATATATTCCGCCATTTTTCTTAAGTTTTATTTTAGTTCCCTTTTATCCTTTTCATCTTTCCAAGTCCTAGTTATGATCTTTTTCATCGAAGCTTCAAGATGAAGAACATCCGTGGCCCGAGAAGTAGTACCAAAATTCACCTTTTCAACAGTAAAATACATGACTGTAGGGTCCTCTATTTTCTCAGCTGTCAATGGGCAAGCTATCTCTACAGTCTAATTCCCACTGTCAGCATCAAAATCAATTCTTGAAATGGTCTCCAGTTTCTTCACTTTGGGAGTCTTCCCCAAGCACTTGTTCACCATATCTTCCAAAGGGACCAAAACTGGAACTACATTCCTTTTCTTTCTATTTAGGGTATTTTCTAACCATTAGAGGTTCAATGCGCACAGAAGTTTCATCAGAGCTAGCTACAATTTCCTTTTCATTCCTTACTACCAATGTGGTAGTAGTGTTTGCCAAACTATCCACTTGCTGAGTGTCATTTGTAGCATCAACATTTAGCACCTCCAAGTCTGGATGAGCTGAAGGATCTTCCATATTAGGAGAGGCTTCTAAATCAACTAGCATTGAATACACAAGAGATTTCTTAGCTCCGCTTTTGGTTATGGCCTTGATGATCCTAGTAGGAGCTAGTTCATTTTTTATTTCCATCGGCCTAGCACTCTGACTAACTCTAGTCTTTGTTCTGGATGATCCTGCAACACAAGATGTAACATGGGAATTAGCCAATGGGACTTCAGAGGATGAGGTTGAATCTTTCTTAGAGACCTTTCCGATTCTTCACTCTCTTAGCCATCTTTCAATTATTTTGATAACTGGGAATGTCCTTGTTTGAATCTGGTCCTCTTCATCTTTTTCCTAGTCCACTTCTGGAATGACTCCCTTCTTCCTATCATCCACAAACTAAGGATCCATCAGTTCACTCTCATCATCCTTGACATTAGAAATATTCATTGTCAACTCAAAGGCCATGACTTGCGGTAGGGTGAACCTTTAGTGTGTCCTCTTGCTAACTTAAAACTCATCACATCAATCAGCCCAAAAATCCTCTATATTTGGCACATGGATAAAATCTTTTCTTAATTTTAGATGGGTGGCGACAAACCCTTTGGCATCAAAATTTGCTCACGGACCATATAATTGAAAATTCAATTTTTTAAATTCTAGTTCCAAATTCAATTCATTAGAGACACTACTACAAATAAAATAAGTTAATTCAATTAGAAATGAGACACTTGTTGATGTCTGGCTCTGTACTTTGTATCAATATAGGCCAACTGCCAGCATATTTCCATTAAAATCTGTTTGTCAAATGCATATCTAGGAAGCTTGTACGGTTCTCCTTCAAAACCCCCTACCCTTAGGTAGATAAACTTGGGAAACTGTATGAAGAAGCTACCATTAGTACCAATTAGTTGCATAGATTCATTAGACAATCTTTTATGAATGTTTCCCTTCAATTCATACACCATCCTGCCTAGGAATATGCCATGCACTTTATGATAATTTTCACAGGACCTTTGTTGTTGAAGATGCGGGTGATATTCAAATATTCTCATATTGTCCACCTACGCTTAATGGTACAAACCAGGCCACAGTCTAACACATGTGCCAAGCAATATAGAAGATATGATGACATATAGAAGTTTTTTTTACCGAAGCAGCTCAAACCTTCATGCAACCTATCTGCAATTAATTTTTCCCAATCAATATATCTTTTCTCACCAAAAATGACTTGTATGAAGAAGTACATCCAATCTTCCCAATAAAAGGCCATTTGGTTCCCCCTTACTCTATGTAACAAAATGACTATGCCTTGACTTCTTGGATTAGATGTTCCTGTGTCAATGGACTTGGCAGTCAAGAACCTCCTCTTTGAAACTTTAACAACCAGTTCCTTGCAATGACATTCCTATAGAATGATTTCTTTTATGAGAAAATCCCTTTTGACTTGCACACCGTCCAATCCTCATATTGCTCCTTCTCAGGTCTTTTCATAATGGCAACAACAACCTCCTGACTAACCCTAAGCAGAACCTCACCATCTGTGCTTCTTACACATCTCTCAATAGGGTCATATCTATTCATGCATTCTAGAACCAGCTCAGGACATCACACCGCAGGAGGGAAAGTTGCTGCTTCCACTAACCAACTATCCAGAATCCTCTGCATTAAAGGAGGACCAGTGGGATTTCGTGCCCTTTCATGGAATTCGTCTAGGTCTACTGACGACATAAAAGTGTCCCCTAACTCTGACAAGGTACAAACTAACCAAGACTTTTGGTCTATCTTGGGCAATTTAGGTCTGATTTTGAATTTGCCAACAAAATAAAATACAGCAAGGGAGACGAACTAAACCAACTGAACTACCAAGAAAAGCTTCCAATTTAAGAAATCATAGAGATGAGAAGAAGATTTTGAACTCACCTTTTATGCAAAGCTCGAAATCCAAAGAGACAAGAACAAAAAATATCGCCTGTGCAAATACCTTACTTACCAAATTAGGCAAATGAAGAAGGCAAGTATTTATTTTTTATTTTTTAAATAAAACAAAACTTGAGAACAGGCTTAAAAATCGGTCACAGGATTTGATATGATTGTAACTGCATGCTTATCCATGCCAAATTATTCTGAAAAGACTTAATTCTGACAATTCATTAATTGCAAGTCTTTTCCCTCCACATCCTTCCCTGAAATAATTATTCTCAAGTAGGATCTTCTTTTCGACTCATTCCCTCGAAGTTCACCCTTTTAAATCTAGAATACTCCCTCCATGGTGATGCTTCGTGATTTTTATGTCCGCTACTTTTATGTCCAATGCTATTCAATCCTTGAACTTTGAACTTTGAACCCTCTGAGAAGTAGTTCAAATGTTCAAGTTCAAAAGAACATAACAAGGACAAACTAAGACAAAGAGAACAAAATGCCGCAGCTTATGCGTTACAAGGACGGGACTCAGGCAAGACTTGACTTTCTCAACTTTGAACTTGAACGTTTGAAAATGTTCAATAATTCAAGTTCAATAACAATTGACACTAAGACCATTAAATTTTCTTTTTAAAAACAAATCCGCGATACAACATGCTCCACTTGAACTTGAACCTTGAACTTAGATGAGGTTCAATTGAGAGGCTCAGTTCAAGATAAAATTTAATAAGACAAAAACCAAAAATCACACAAACCCGGACTAAATATACACTCCTTATTTTTAAATAACATGAGAACATAAATGCCTCAGGAGAATGAGGAGGGTAACACAAATGATGTCAAATATTCCATTCACAGTTCATGATTTGTTCATATCGGAAGTGTGATTGAGCTTTGGTGAGGTCCGGTGAGATAGAACGAGACATCCAATAGAGTGTGTAGTATTTTGATTAGCGGTTCATTTTGGTTGAATGTTTTGTGTTGTGGATCTCAGAGAAGCATTATGGATGTGTAATCTACCTTATTCCAAGTTTGTGGGCTCTGGTGAAGATTCTTGAGTAAGATAAAAGATTCGATTTACATGTTTTTGGTTAGAACAATGTTCATCAACAGTAACATGTGGATATTCATTATGCGGATTAATCTTGGTGGTTGTAATTGTGTTTGAGGATTATTTTCTGACATATGGATAACATGTGGACAATTCTTTTTCGTCCGCATATGCATTGGAGTTCGGATTGAGCCGACTTGGAGAACACGTTTCATTTGTGTGTTATGCATTTTTGGGCCAACATGTAGATGGCCTAATTTGATGTTGTCGATATATAAGAGCGATTGCTATTATCATTTTGGATATCGATGATTGTGTGTTAAGTATTTTTAAGAGATTGTGCATAGTTTCATGTGCACAAGTAAAGGATTTGTGCTTCAGATTACAACAAAACAATGCAGTATAGCATAGAAATGTAATATTGTGTACTTTATGCTTAACTGAAGCTGTATTTTGGCATTTGTAGGTGTTGTTTATCTGTTTAGACATTCCAATTATATTTGTAATCATTTTGTAAGGTAGTGAGCCTTCTAGGGTTGCAACCCTTATTGTAATTTGAACAGTGAGCTCTAGGTAGTGTGCTTGAATCCATGTGCATTCCCCTTATGTGCTTGATACTTAAGGTGGAGAGCAAACACTAGTTTATTTAGTTACTAGCATTAATTTAGATTAATCTAATAGCCATCTTTGTATTTCGTCAGATAAAATGTACTTAAAATTTGTAATACTCATGGGTCCCAAAATTGTTTTTATACCATTGATTTCCATTGAGGCCAACAATTGAAAAGAAACTCAACTCTCATGAGCATTACAACTTGTAGGTATAGTTTACCTCATGGAATGCAATGATGGTCATTAGATTATATTTTGAATCAGTGGTGGCAACTAAATATTGCTGGTAGAACCCTAAAGTAACTAATAATTATGATGTATTATTGACAAATTAATTTAATCTTTTACAATAACTAATAAAATTTTGGCGAATCTGATCCAACCATGTATCGAATATTTGGGCGAATCTTTGAGTTAAAAAATTTAATAAAATAAATTATCTGGCGATTTAAATATGACTGAAATAAAATTTTGTAAAAAATGTGGTGATTTAGGTTACCTTAAAACTTGAACTATTAGCCAAATTTTGATTTCCAAATTTTAAAAAATAGCCAATTGGCGAATATTAGCCACTAAAGAAATCACTACATTGTTGGCGAAAGGAGGTCTCCTTTATGTTGAAGGCGTGTAACCTTGTTTCTAGATTCCTTAAGACATCAACATATGACTATGTTGACATATTAAGTGGGGCCATACATATCACCCCTTTTATATTATACTTTTGCTCTATATTTGGCATGTCTTATGTGAGGCGTTCATTCTTGAAACAAGACAAAACGAAGTCTTATACGAGATGCTTCATGCCTGAAACTAGACACAACCTTTTAATATGTCTTATATAGGGTAGACATGCTCTAAACCAGAGAAAAAAAAGTTTTATACTATTTTTATTTCATGTCCTATACAGGTTGTTGCATGCTCAAAACCAAACAAAACAATGTCTTATACGGGATGCTTAACTACTAAAACCGGATAGTGACATATGTAGTAAGGTGAGTGGAATTAGCAAAACATAGCTAGACTATTCTGCCTCTCCTCCCCACCATGGATCACCTAACATAACACAACTTGCTGGCCTGTGGAATCCATGTTCCTTCTTTCTCTCCCATGAACCCATAGCATGACACATTTTGCCAGTGTTGGATCATGGTTCATTGTTCTTTAAATTGGTGTACATTTTTGTTCTTTCTACAAGTCCACTTGTTCTCTTGCAATAACATGCGGATAATGATATTAGAGGTTGAGGCATTTTGATTATCGAGGCCTCTTCAACTAGTTGACTTGAAACTTTTAGTTCTAATGATGTTTACTTTTGTTTATGCTTGAAAGTTACTTATTAAGGAGCATGCTCATGAGATCATACTCTGATAAAGTAGGGGCCAAATGTAGGGTCGCAAATTGTACACCTTTATTAGTATGTTCAATTTCACACTTTCCTAGCACCTATTTTAGTACTTCCCTTTCCTCTATGCATTATAGGACCTTTATTGACTTAAATTAATATTAAGGGTCTTATTCTTTGAATTTATTACATCATCACACTCTTATTTGAGCCCTTAATTATAGGCATGCCCTTTATTCTTTTAATCCCAATTTAATCCTAATCTTGCCCTATTTTCAATCTTCAAGGCAGATTTTAGCATATCTACACATTTTTTTTTGAGACACCAAGATCGATTTAGGATTAGAATCATGCTATCTCACATCCCTAGAACATTGGAAAAAAGCTGATAGGAGCAGGTAGTATACTACTTGGTCCTGAACATTTTCCCTGAATTTCAAGAGAATATTAAGGTGGTCATACCCTATTCAAATCTAGCTCTGTGCAAAAATATATCAATTCTAAGTCAGCATAATGGTGATTTTAATTATGAAATCCTTATATAAGGCATCCTTCTCAATTCATTTTCAACAATTACACCTTATGCTAATGTTATCATCAACTCAAGAGCAATTATTCTTCCTCAAGAGCAAATCTGAGTCAAGGAGGAGCAAAAATACATCAAGGCATCTTCATATTATGTTTCAATTATAATTTCATGATAAATTTTATGTGATTTTTCATGTTATTTAATCAACACATGAAGGAATTATCCTAAGAGCATTGCATCATCTATTGGAGGTACAATCATCTACTTTCAATTATTTCATTTGTTCCCTCAAAATGTAATATTTTCCAATTTAGTTACAATTTAATTTTTATTTCAATTAGGTTTAATTCCAAACCCGATGTTTGACCTAAGGCAAACCCCTATCCACAACCCTTTCTTTCCTCTTGTGTACAACTACAGGTACCCAATGGAGCCAAGAAGATGAGAACAACATCATGACCCAAAAATAGAGCATCCAACCAAATTTCAATAGAAAGTGTCTGGACCAAGGTTCTCCGGTCCTCCTAGAATAGGTTCAAATTTGATAGGTGTCTCTTGGATTATCTCAAAATCTATATTTTTAAACAATGGCACTAGGCGCTCTGGTTTGAGCACCCTGGTCCTATCAGTTTGGTTACAAATTTCAATTATAGGCACACAATCAGATTATCCTCCCATTTTTTTACCTATTGCACAAAGATTTTGTTTCATTATCAGTTAGCATAATTAGTCCACCTTGTTATTTCATGCATTTACCTTCTTACCCTAGGTTTGTCATTCAATTTACATCTTTTCAATTACAATTTCAAGATGAGTTACCTAAAGCTCAAATTGTGTTCTCTCAAGATGGGTTACCTTCTAAGGATATTCAAAATCATTATGATCCTTGTATGATAGTTGTCCCTATTAATGGTAATTCTATAAGACGAACCTTAGTGGACAATGTATTTGGCCTTAATGTTTGTAGCATTGATCTGTTGGATAATATTATTGTGGACACTTCTCTTATTCAACTTGAATCTCTTTCTATTCATGGCTTTGACAATGCTGATAGGTCATCCTTAGGTACAGTAACCTTTCCCATTAAGATAGGACTTGCTATTTTAGCTACACCTATTCAAATTATGCTTGAGAAGCTTACTTACAACCTTGTTCTAGGGAGACCTTAGATTCATCGTATGCAATCTGTCCCTTCCACTCTTCATCGTCAAGTCAAATTTATTTATAACAACAAGATGTATACTTTGCACACTGATACTAAATTACAAGTTTGTTTGCAAAATTCATCTGATTCTAGATCTTCTTCACATTTTTCTAATTCTTCTACTACTCAAGTTTAAACGTCATCTCCTCCTAAATACACTTCTTCATCCGAAGAGGTACTCTTAGATGATGATTGGGGGTGCTTAGATTTTACACCTACCTTTATAGTAGAATATAAAATCACCCCAATAGGGCCTAAGACTAAAAATAGTGATGATATGGTGGAACCTAATAAACGATCAACTTTGCCTAAACAACTTAGTAAAAATTTTGTGGCTTCTTCTAATTCAATGTATTCTTCAAAATATTCTTCTAGTTCATCTAACTATGACATTGAGACCTATGAGACCATGCCATCTCTTTCCGATATGGAATCCCTTTATGGTATGAGTTTTCACATTTTAGCTAAAAGTAGTTATAATGGAAATGGTTGTGGCACAAGTGGACAAGGGATTAGAGTTCCTTTAAAAAATAAGATACGTAAAACCTCATTCAGACTTGGATATAATAGTTCAAAACCCACTGAACCATCTACAATACCATCTCTCAATGTGAATTCCATATTTAGTAGTGATGACTGTGCTATGTTAAATGAAACCCTTGATGACCTTATTTCAATTATATCATCCTCTTCAGCTCTCAACACTCATAAGGAAATGGTGATGATTGACAAGTCCCTTTATGAGGCTTTCCTAGTGGTTATTAAGACTGACAATCCCATTTGTGAGGCTTTAGCTTCTATTCATTCCAATACCCTCACTTATAGAAATGAGGCCCTAATGAGTTATGTTTTTCCCTTTCCTAAGGTTTCTTTTATGTATATGAAAGTTTGTGTGAAAGTGGAACATGACATAGAGGCCTATTATTCTTTTAGAGACTATTATGTTGATCAAGACATTCTGATGCTTATCATCTTATGTATGATTTTATTTTCATTGATTGTAGATCATTTCTTCATCCAATATATCATATATTTAAATAACATTAGTTTCTAGCATGATGCTCCTCATTACGTGACACTAGTAGCTTACCTATCGAAATATAATAGCCTATTTTTGTACCTCATCTTACCTCTTTTTTGGGGGGCAAGAATGGCTTTCAAACATCTCTCCTTAAGATTTATTTGTCTCAAGTCAAGACAATTTACTCAATTTTTGTCTTAAACCCTCACTCTGTGTAGTAGTGTCACATGTTGATTATCTGATTTATCATCCCTTCAACTTTTGTTGGAAATTCGTTATTTGATTCATTTTGACCCATTTGAACATTTTCAAAATTTTTCCACAGTGTTTGTAACTTAGCTATATGAACACTTTGATATGCATTTACAAGAATAGTCAATGCCTCTTTAGAATGTGTACAACATCACTTATTTGAGGAAAAATTGATTGACATAGTGCACCTTGAATTAGAAATAAAGCTTCATTGTCTTTTTGTGAATTTTTCTAGAGTTAATGCATTAATATTTTTTAGGTTCTTCATATCCATTACTAATAATATGCCCTAAATCTTTAGATTTCAACAAATTTTGCATTCTTGGATTGCAATAAGCAAAATTCGTTCGACCCAATAAACAAAATGTGTCCCATTAAAATAGGAATCAATAGTTTTGATGTCATGCAATATTTGTTATCTCAAATAAATACAAAAAAACAACATAACGGCTATTGTCAATCAACAAAAAAATATCTTCATCTGTTTAAATATATGACACTTTAAAAAAAAATAAAAAAAATAAACCAAAATTTTTATTTTTAAAAAAAAATCAACAAATATTTATCTTTAGATTTAATGCCGTTATGTTTTGATTTGAAAAAAAGCTTACAGCCCACAACATAAGAAAAAATTATCTTTCCTCTTGCTGTCTCACATAGAAATGTGAAGAACAAACAACAATAAAACTTACCTTCAGAGCCGTCTCCTTTCCTCCTTTTATTTGGAACAACAACTTTTCTTTTGACTGGACAAATACAATTACCTTCCTTCAAAACAGCGATCCTTTAAAGAAAAAGAGTGATTGCGATCTTATTATTCTTCTCTTATAAAACAACTCTGTAAACATAATAATCTCGTCTTTTTCTATGCTCTGATATCAATTGAAGGTATTAAATTATTATAAATACAATTCTAATACTAATTAGATGCAAAAATATTGGACGACACATAGAAAAAATACTATAGAATTCACCCACTGAATCCAACTAATCAAGCAACTAGTTACACCAAATACTAAGTAGTCAAAACGGTTTACTGACATCAGCTAGCAATGTTTCACTGCTATTCCTGTAGAAGTGAAGAAAGCAGAAAATACAGAAATTGCTACAGCAATAAAGAGATACAGATTCTTTTATTCAATATCAGACGCTATAAGAAGTTTTTGCTCATATGATCAAGGATTGATTGATCAAATTATCAGAAATGAGGAATGCATTACAATCCCTTCAATGAATAGAGGCCTTTAACAAACAACAAATTTTAAAATTACCTCAGTAAATATAGAAGACTTTAAGGGACAACAGATTTTAAAATTCTAGAAGGTTATGACAAATTTAATATATATAATCTAATTTTATTTTTAGCTTCATATTAAAATAAAGAATAAAAAAAAAAAAAAAATATTACTGTGCATACAATTCTTCTCATGCCAAATGAGAGAAATTAAATATTCCAACAAGAAGCATATAGGTTGAGAAAAAACACAATTATATTTTCACAAGTCAGAAATTAATATTTTATTACATTTCTTCTCATGCCAAATGAGAGATTAAATATTCCAACAAGAAGCACATAGCGATTGAGTAAAACCTCAATCTTGTTTTCACAAGTCAGAAATTAATATTATATACAACAATCCTCCATAATATTTTCCAAGTGGCTCAAACATTTTGCATCTCTTTGGTTAAAGCGGGAGCTATGGTGGTCAAGAGATCTCTGATAGTACTTTGTATAAACATCTGCCCAGCCTTTGTTGAATCTGGTCCGACAATCGACCCATTCGTCGTGCTTCTGTTGAAGACGTTTTACAATTACTGGTAAACAGCGATCTGGCTTTTCAAGCAGCAGATCTATTATACGAAGCCCGCAATTTCCATAAATGAGCTCAATGCACCTTAAATTCATAGCTGCAATGGCCAAATGTTGACAAATTACTCGTCACATTTACAACCAACCAAACTAAATATCCAACTTGTGACTATAATTACAGAAACTCTTAAAAAGAAGCTACCTGTCAGGTGGTCTTCAATTCTGAAATGAGCATGTTGCTTTTCCAGTAACTCATGTACACGCTCAATTGCAGCTTCTAAATTTTTTATGAGCATGTCCAACTCAAATCTGGAAATTCAAAATTTGACAATGTTAAATACAAAATAATACACCTGTATACTATCTTCAGTGATAGGGAGCACCTAACACCAAATGATAAGCTCTCGCTCTCTGTATGTAGTATGCTTGGTTAGTTTATTAGTACTCCAGAAAACTCATGATTTTCCACCGAATAATTACAAATTGACAATCCTTAAAAAGTACTCCTATATGTAACTAGAAGATTAACTTCAATATATGTGGTACCTGTCATCCTCACAATTGAGAATAGCCTGCTCATAAGTGTTAAATTGCCTTTTTCTTCGGTAATCCTCTGTACCAGATGCTACTGATACACAAATATCATTCAATACCTCTGCGTCAAGATCAGTTGAACAGCTGGCAACGGGTTTCAGGAACTGCAACATAATGAAATTAATGTTGATTCTTCAGCCAAATTTTAAATAGAAAAAACAATCATACATCTCTACATTATGAAATAAACTAAAAAAGAAACAAGATCTAGGGAGGTCAGTAGATAGCTTCAGAAGAAGTGCACAAAGGAATTGTATTTACAATAAGAATTTCGAATGCAAAATAGTGGCTTAGACTGCAACTGAAGATTTATAATTGTATGCAAAAAATAGCGGCAGTTCATGCAGATGGATTGTAATAATGCATGTTTAAACTTTGCTTATGAATCCCACCAGACATTGATTCTTCCATTAAAATAAGAGAGATTTTCCTTACATTCTGTGGTATCAAACGGTATCTAGGAGTACACTGTTCCAAATGAGAAAGGTCCATCTCTGATTTGGGTTTGTATGTGATTTTCTCATTGTTTGAAGCTGGCAAAGCATTGCTACCCAACATAGCCCTTGATTTGTGATGTTGATCCTTGTGTCCGTCTCGTAGAAAATCTTCGGAAGGGAGCAAGATTTCGAAGCCTTTTGGGAGAAATTTATTGAAACCTAAAAGAAGTTCATGGCTCTTAACGAGCTGTTTCAATCTGGCAATAACCTTGATCGCATCACATCTGCAAATTAACCAAAAATGCCGGTTCAAAGAGCGTAAAATACATTATCAATTAGAAATTCGGAAGCCCTAAGTAAAGATTTGCAAGGATTACATACGTCTTTGACCTAAAATCATCGAGGATTTGAATAAACTCTGCGAATTTTCCCATATCATCTTTGAAATGCTCTTTTACTGAAATCAGATATGATTGTGCGTCTATCTCTGTTGGCAAAGGCATCTCTTCATAACCTTCGGCGAACCTACAACTGAAATTAACGCAGCACAAACGACAAGAAATAGTCAGAAATCTCATGTTCTGCCCAAGCTTGAAAGAAGCAATTAATTTCCAGCTTAGTATAAAAACTAACTTACCGTTTTGGTCCCCGAATCTCTGATCTTTCCTTCTCCGCTGCTCTCTTCATTATATAAGCTTCAAAATCTATAATTTCTCCCTTGAATTCAAACCTGCACAAGAAATGATGAAAAATGGGCGATAAAATCCGATTATATAATTATTTTTCTCCCGCGGAGTCGAGTAAGTTGTGATTGGTTTTAAATCTGCGCTAATAATAACTAATCTGAAGTTACCCGCGAAATGCTCATTTTAGCCGTTACAAGTTTGAGGGACAAAAAGCTGAGACTAGAACTAACGTGAAGTGCAGTAATGCGCGGCTATCCAACCGATAAAACAGGCATCTCGTACATCTGATAACATCCATTTTAACAAAACGGAGGAAATCAAGTGTAGTTTTTGCCGCCCACTATTGTTTTCTGTGAATGCATGAAATCGTTTTTATTTTGTTTTATATATCATAAACTATGACACATATTTTTTATTTTCTTATATTACATATTTATATTATTTATTAAATATCATTTTTTTATTTTTAGTTTTTTTAATTAAATTTCATTCTTTAATTAATTTAATCATAGATTATAAAGAGTTAAAAAATTAACTAAAATATTATAGTCTAAATTTATTTTCTATTTTTACTGAAATGTCACTTCTCTTTGATCTTACTGATTTCTATAAATCTAAAATTCAATTTTTCTAAAAAAAAAAATTTAAATTTTTATACAAATCATTAAATAAAATATCAGTATGTACATTAAATCTACTCACATGTGTTAACTCCTCAGTAAATGTTTGGTAAATCTAATAGACATTTTATTTGTTTTTTAGATAGATTTAATTTCTTCCAAATATATATTGATAATATTTGAAATATAATTTATTTTTTTAATATAAATTTTAGGTACATTAAATTGTGCTTTTAACATCTTATTATTCTCTATTTTAGATTTTTGTAAAAAATAGAAAAAATCATTTATTATGAAATAATTTATTAATTTAAAATTAAATAAATTACATGCTAGTTTATTTATCTTCTTATTTTATTCTAATAGATCAATGCATTATTAAAAAGCAAAAAAATAAAGAAAATGTATTAAAGAAAGAAAGTCCATGTGAACAACAAAATAAAATAGAGAATAAAATGATTCTTTTAAATTTGAATATTTATATTTATTATACAAGAGACACAAAACATCAAGTTCAAGCATCAAGTTCCTCCCAATAATGTGGTTAGCATAGAGCAGAAAATAGAGAAGCATTTGGATGGTATTTTTTTATAGTAAACGATTTGTTTAGTTTGAAAAATTTCAAGTATTACTAATTATCAAATAATTTGAAATATATTTGCATAAAAAAAATAAAGAATGTAATTAAAAATAAACTTGATTTATTGAAAGTTAATATACTATATACTTTGGTCACAATGATAAGCGCATTAGTACTTTCTTACTTTCTTCAAGGAGAAGCTAAAGAGTGTACACGTACACGTATTGTTTGTGCTGGGATGATCAAATATAATATATAATATAATATAGTCAAATATATGTGTGATGATCAAATATAAACATTTACAAAATAAAACTTTAATCATTTCAACAAATAGTTTTCCATATTCAAAATAATTGAACTACTCATCAAATTAATGATATCAAATTTTCACATTGTACATTCAAATGACAAATCTATTTAGAAAACTGTTCCAATTTGGTACAAAAAAGTATGGGTTAAAAATTGTACCATGGGGCATTGAGTGGAGATTTTGAGCTATATATTTTTGGTAGAAAAGAGTGATGGGATTAATGTTTTATTGTTTTTCAAATGGTGAAACTGATTTTTTACAATTTTGGAATATTCACATGCTATTTTGAAAATGATTTATTGAATTTTTACAATTTTGGAATATTCAGAGCCTTTATTTTAAAAATGATTTATTTGAGTGGAATTGAGCTAATCTCATATATCTAAGTCATAAGTATTTAATCTAGTGCTTCATCTTTGTCATGGACATTAATGGTTGAGTGTTAATTGACACATATGTTTGCCTATTAGATTTGAATCTTTGCAAAATGGTTCTCTGTTGTCAAATAATCTTCTGTGTTTTAAAGGGTAGTCAACAATTTTCAATGCTATTGCTGCTAGTTTTGAAATCTTTTTCTTCAATTATAAAACCTTTCTGCCTCTAACAAATTCCACAAAACTCCTTAATTCTATCTACACCCTTACTACAAGTCTCTTTTCACTCATTGCTTATCCTTACTAACAATTGGCAAGAACTCTACGCTTGCGTCTCTTGTTATTAAATATTATGTTTAAAATCTTAATCTTTTGTATTTAAATATTTTTAAATTTAAAATAAAAACTCTCTATTTCTCACATCATCTCTCTGTCTCCCCCTTTCCCTTTATCTTCATATCTACTTTTATCGTAGCTATTGGTAGGAACATGATGCTTTGCATCCATTGTTTTTATATATAATTTTTATTTTATATTATATAAAATATTAAATAAATAATTAAGAAACCAATAAAAACAATAATTAAGAAATCTATGTAATTTTTATTATTTATTTTATATAATAAATTATATATAAATATATAATATAAATAATATATATTATATCTTGGGTGGAATTTTTTTTACCCATTGCTTTGGGTAATGTGTTACTAACAACTTCTTTCCAACTTATTTTATTGTGACTAACTATCTTTTCTTCTTTGTGAAGAGGGTTTCTATTTGTATGTATGTATATATATATATATATATATATATATATATATAGGATCATCAGTATGATAGAGGATTAGTTTTTAACAATTTTTTTCCATTTTTTCACATGCTCATTTAGAGCTCTACATGCTTAGAAAAAATATATGTTTAATAGAAAATAGAAAATAAATATTATAATTAAATAAAAAAATAAATACTATATTTTTTAAAAAGTTTCTTATGAGAAATACAATCAAGTAAATTATGGTTCATGGTGACATTTTTAAATTCCCAAAACTTACCTAATTTAGTAATTTTTTTGAAGACATGGATGATCAAAAGAATGAATGGTAAAATGAAGAGGTTAAAAAAATGACCTTATAATGAAGGTTCGTTGATGGAGAGGATAGGCCCTTTAGGCATTTAACAATGTTATTAGAATCTCCCTCAAGCCAAACTTTATTAAATCCCAAAGATTTGGGAAGGGCAAGGGCTTGATAAGCTGCCATGGCCTCGTCTAAGTGGTTGGTCTGGGATCCCATGGGGAGTGCCACTGCCACAATACAATAGCGTGTTTCATTTCTTAACACTTGTCCACACCTAGTCAGCCCCAGATTTCCCTTGGCCGCCCCATCAAAATTAGCTTTGATCGAACCAGTCGAAGGAAAAAACCACCTACTACTTTCTCTCTTATTTTTTTCGTCACATATATCTATAGAAGAGGAAACATTCCAGTTTTTGAAGAGCTTCGATTCATCCTTGCTCCTGAAAAGAAGAGGCTTACCATTAGCTTTCAAATTTTCCACAATGGCCCACTTAATTTTAGTAAACATCACTTCAGGGGAGGAGAAGGACTCTCTGAATAATCTGTTGTTCCTTTATTTCCAGATTCCCCAAACCACATGAGGCAGGATGAGGTCCCATAGAAGGTTGATAGAGTCGTTCAAGGAAGGGCATCTCCAACAAGTGAAACACTCTTGGATAGAAGCAGGAAAGACCCAATTCATGTTCCAAAGCTGCAAAATTTGTGACCAAATAGCTTGAGAGAAGGGGCAGTGGATAGTTATATGGTTAACATTTTCTTCCTCATTATGGAAAAGGTAGCACCTATTGGGTAGATGGAAGCCTCTTTTGCAGAGACTATCAATGGTGCAGATTTTGTTTTGCAGAATGATCCAAAAAAATATATTGATCTTGGGAATGAGACCACGAATCCAAGCTCTAGACCAACAAGGGGGAGGCTCAAGAGAGTGGAACAATAAGAGGACATTAGAAACCATCGAATAACTACCAGAGGAAGTACCCGCCCAAAAGATTTTATCTTCAAGCAAAGGGTCCAAAAAAATAGAATTAAGCAGAATCATAACAGGGTTAATGGATGGGTCTATGGCACTCAGATTCACCCAATGGTTATCCCTCCAGCAGTAAGCCATCTTAGTACAAAATCTGGCCTTGCACACAAAGATAAAGGTGTAAAAATAAACCTTGTTGGAGAGGGGGGTCTCCATCAACCAAGTATCCTCCCAGAAATTGACTTTTCTACCATTACCAATAATCCATCTTTTACCTTTTCCAGCAACCATTTTAGATTGGACCACATTATTTCAAATTGCCAATCCAGAAGGGGCTTCATAGCAATTAAGAAAATCTGCAAGAGATATCTGAGGTTGCATCTATTTGGCTTTCCAAATTGAATCCCATTCACTGGTTTTCCCAAACAATCTTCAGATTTATTTAGCGAGAAGGGCTTTATTAAGAGTTTTAATGTTTCTCAAACCAAGGCCACCCATTCTTTTAGGTCTACGAACTTTGTCCCATGATATCAGAGAAATCCTTTTCCTCTCCTCTACCCCTAACCAGAGGAAGGACTTTTGAATCTTTTCAATACCTTCAGCAAACTTGGTCGGAATTCTAAATAGACTTAAAGCATACATAGGAAGGCTCTAGAAGGGAGGATTTTAATAATTGGATTTTCCCTGCTTGGCTCATAAGGGCTTCTTTCCAGCCAACAATTGTTTTGTGGAATCTGTCCACCAGGGTACTCCAAAACGTCTCAGGAGGATTTTTGCATAGAGGGAGACCCAAGTAGATAGAGGGGAGCAAACTGATCTGACATTCCAAAATTCTAGCAATTCTTCCCTGCCTATATTTAGGAGTGTTGAGGAAGAAGAGAAAACTTTTCATCCAGTTAATCAGGTGACCCGAGGCTTGGCAATAGATATTTATAATCGATTTAAGGGTCCTGGCTTCCTTGATAGTTGATGCGCCCATCAACACCGTGTCATCAACAAATTTTTGATGGGAGCATACCCTCTCAACCGACGACGGTTTGGAACCTTTTAGTTGACATTCATAAACAAGTTTTTTGATAACAAACAAAATAGGAGATATAGGATCCCCTTGTCCCAAACCTCTTGACAACTTGAAAAGGGGGGTAGGAGAACCAATGACAATACCTAAAAGTGAGGGAGTAGAGATCAGTTGGGAAATCAGCTGAATCACTTTCTTACCGAATCCGAAATCTTTAAGGATTCTGAGAAGAAAACACCAGTCCACCCGATCATAAGACTTCGATAAATCAAGTTTCAATAGGAAACCTTGGTTTTTGGAGACTTCCAGGGAGTGTACAACCTCGTGGATGGAGACGATGGAGTCAAGAATATGCCTTTTAGGAATGAAGCTGGTCCGATGAGGAGAAATAATGTCAGGAAGAATAGAAAGAAATCTAAGGGTGAGAACCTGAGATATAATCTTATAAAAGGAATTGCACGGACTAATCGGTCTGAAAAGCTCCATAGAGTCAGCGCTCGGAGTCTTGGGGATAAGGACCGAAAATGTGACATTTATCTCTTTCAAGATCAGCTTAGATAAAAAAAATTCTTTAACACCCTTAACAATGTCTTGGCTAATAATGTGCCAAAACGATTGAAAGAATAACATAGGTTCTTCACTAATTTTCATTCGTTCTTCTGTAGTGGAAAGAATGCCACTCAACTTATCAATTTTCATAGATGTAAGTTCTTTTGAAATTTCAATTATGGAAACAACATTATCAAATTTGGAATGATAACTTATTAAATTTTCTCAATCACATGTTGATTATCTAATTTATCATTCCTTGAACTTTTGTTACAAACTCATTAAGTGATTCATTTTGACCCATTTGAAAGTTTTCAAAAATATTCCTTAATGATTACAACCTAACCATATGAACACTTTGATATGCATTTATAAGAATAGTCCATGCCTCTTTAAAACACGTACAACACTACTTATCCTAAGAGAAATTGATTGACATGTCTTCAATTACAAATACAGTTTCATTGTCTTTTTGTTAATTTTAATTGAGTTCTTGTTTCAATTGATTATTTAATGCATTAATATTTTTCTCTGTTCTTCTCATTCTTCTCTCTATTCTTCTAAAACTTCTCGTCTTTTTCTAAGGTGCGATACCAATTGAAGGTATTATACTGTTATAAATGTTCTGAACTAATTATGATCTGCAGATCATCAGCAGAGATGCTTCTATTCAATTTCGTTCTTTAACGCACAGGATTCTTTTATTCAATTTCAGACATCATAGGAAGTTCTTGATCATGACCAAGGATTGATTGATCAAACGATGAGAGATGAGGAATGCATTTCGATCACCTCAATAAATAGAGGTCTTTAATAAACAACAAATTTTAGAAATTCTAGAAACTTATCATATAAGTCCGTATAAATTACAAACTTAACGTATAAAATGTATATTTACGAATCTTATTTAAAAAAAAAAACTGCGCTTACAATGCTTCTCTTTTTAAATGATAGAAATAAAATATTCCAGCAAGAATCACATAGAGATTGAGAGAAAACTCAACCATGTTTGACAATTTAGAAATAAATATTTCGTTACAATTGTTCTCATGCCAAATGAGAGAAATTAAATATTCCAACAAGAAGCACATAGAGATTCAGATGTCAGAAATTAATATTATATACAACAATCTGCCCATAATATATTCCAAATCATAAATGGAAATGGGTTCTCCTCTTTTTGCTCAAACATTTTGCATCTCTTTGGTTAAAGCAGGGACTATGGTGGTCAAAAGATCTCTGATAGTACTTTCTGCCCAACCTTTGTTGAATCTGGTCCGATAATTGACCCATTCTTCATGCTTTTGTTGAAGACGTTTCACAATTACTGGTAAACAACGATCTGGCTTTTCAAGCAACAGATCTATTATACGAAGCCCGCAATTACTATAAATGAGCTCAATGCACCTTAAATTCATAGCTGCAATGGCCGAATGTTGACATATTACTCATCACATTTGCAACCAACCAAAACTAAATACCCAACTTGTGACTCTAAGTACAACAACTCTTACAAAGAACCTACCTGTCAGGTGGTCTACAATTCTGAAATGAGCACTTGTCTGAGTTGCGTAGTCATGTTGCTTTTCCAGTAACTCGTGTACACGCTTGAATTTTTTATGAGAATGTCCAACTCAAATCTGAAAATTCACAATTTGACAATGTTAAATACAAAATAATAAACATGTATACTATTGTCATAAATAGGGAGCACCCAACACCGAATGATAAGCTCTCACCCACTGTATCCAGTATGCCTGATTTGTTTCAAATAATCCCTTGCGTATATATTCTTCATTTTGGAAGGGCGTCTGCTATGACAAATCAAAATATCAATGAGGAGTTACAGAATCTTCAATTGTTAAAAGAACATTTTACTCAGCACTTATATACCAATTCATCATAACTCGAACAAATCCAAACAATTCAAAACAAGAAATGCATATAAAATGTAGGTTTCAAATGTTAAAAAAAGTTTTTAATAAAATTAAAGACAATGTAGTTTCTATATCACAATAATTTTTCCTTTATATCATTTCAAATCACACCCCACTCTATAATCCACCATCAAAATGAATAAACGAGAAGAAATCATATTCAGAATTACCTTAATCTTCTGAATATATCTTAGGGTTTCCTTAAGCTGAAATCGTTGTTTGTTTCGTAGACAATCTTTGGAAGGACACAAGATTTCGAAGCCTTTTGGGAGGAATTTATTGCAACTTAAAAGAAGTTCATGGCTCAGCTGAACCCCAATCGCATCACATCTGCAAATTAAGCAAAAATGCCCGTTCAAAGAGCGTAAAATACATTATCAGTTAAAAATTCGGAAGCCCTAAATAAAGATTTGAAATGATTACATACGTCTTTGACCCAAAATCATTGAGGATTTGAATAAACTGTGCAAATTCTTCTGTGCAGATTTGAATAAACTGTGCAAATTCTCCTGTATCATCCTTGAAATGCTCTTTTACTGAAATAGATACGATTGTGCGTCTATCTCTGTTGGCAAAGGCATCTCTTCGTAACTGACATTAACGCAGCACAAATGACAAGAAATAGTCAGAAATCTCATGTAGTGCACAAGCTTGATTAAAAAACTAATTATTTTCCAGCTTAGCATAAAAACTAACTTACCGTTTTGTTCCCTCCTTCTCCGCTGCTCTCTTCATTATATAATTAAAGCAAGATGGGCTTGACAAAATCCGATTATATAATTAATTTTGTCAATTGGATTTTTGCTAATAACTAGGTAATCTCAACTTACCCGCGAAATGCTGTTTGAGGGACAAAAAGCATCTCGATAACATCTCGTGACCAAAACTAACGTGAAACGGCATCTCGTACAACTGATAACATCCGTTTGAACAAAACCAAGTGTACGAAATCTTTTTAATTCTCACATGTTAACTGTAGTTTTTGCCGCCCATTATGATAATTTTTATTTTTATTTACACGAAAGGTGTATTCTATATGAAGTTGAGCAGCTCACTTCAAATATCAAGGGTACAAAATTCTTTACACGGAATGGAAGATGATTCAATAAATCACAATCGTCCATCTTTCCGTCAATTCATCTTCTTCGACGGTTTAACTCCTGGATAAATGATGCCTCAGTGGGCGACCCGATACATTTTCCCCGGGCCGTTAGTACCATCGATGTTATTACTCTACCAATACTGTCGGGTCCAAAACAATTTGCCTTTGAAATCTGTGTGATGGTGGGTCCTCAAGTCCAGTCAGCCCCTTGCCTTCTGTCAGAGCATGCTAAGAGTCTTTCAGCGTACTCATAAAAAGATAGGGCACGAATTTCAAACATTCCCAACTGTCTCTTTGCCATCTGTTTACTATGCTTGCCAAAAAGGCTGTGGGATAAGTTTCTGAGTTAAAAGATATTTGACTTGAGAGTATTAAATATTCTCGATTTGTTAAAAACTGAGAAAAATAAAAGAAGGTGAATTTGTCATGTAAATCTTGTATACGTGGAAGTTAAGGACATTTAAATTAGTTTTGCTGCCTGATATGATATACATGGAAGTTAAGGACATTTAAATTATTTTTGCTGCCTTGTATACGTATTTGGATATTTGCTCCACATAACATTGAAGTGGGTTCATAAGTCTAATTACAAATAGAAATCTTCCAAATTCAAATAATTTAATATCTGTTGTTATAGGACTTTCTTGGGATTGTATCATGGCAATGTTAGGGCCTCAACCTTCACCCGGCTTCAGTATAAAGTTTTTGGCAGAAGCTAAGAGTTCCTCTTTTTCTTTGCTATTAATTATCTTAACTGTAAATTTCATAGTTGAACGAATATCAAATAGTCCAATGGTCTTAATTAGAATAAGGATAAAAATTAATGGACATATTAATTTTTTAAGTTATATTATTATCCTTTTTAATAATTAATTTTAATGAATTGTTTTTAAAAGGGCTTGGTCCTAGGTCGCCCCTTCGTGGATCGCAACTTAAGGTGTGGGTATGCTCCCCATGGTCTTGAGTTCGAGTCGTGTGTGTTGCTACCTTGTGAGCGGGTCGTACACATGCGGAGATTAGTCTCGCTTCGGCGAGGACACCTCAAGATTCCACGATAGTGAATATAAAAAAAATGTTTTTAAATTAAATTTACCTATTATTAATGAAATTGTCATAATATAAATATTACTCTTATCCGCTTTAATAAAGAGAATAGTTTAATTTTTTAATTTAATTATTTATTAATTTATAAGTGTATTATTTATTATTAAAAATAATATTATAATTATATTTATTAATATATATTATAAATTATTAAATATTAATATATATTATATTTTACAATAAAACTATTAAATATAAGTATGTTAATTATTATAATTAATAGTTAATATATTTTGATAGAGGGGAAGAGTACGAGTAGTCACCTTAAGATTCTAAACAATACATTGAATTTAGATGTTTTTTTTTTGTTTTCTTAGTATGAGACTTAGGTGTTTATAGCTATTGTTTGGCTTTTGGGTAGTTATGAAAAATGTGATGGGATTTGTGCATGCAAGGATAAGAAAGTGTTCATTTTAAGTTGAGGTCTTGATACATATTTTACATTTTCTCATTAACTGTTCGCTTTGACCACCACAAAAATTGTATAATTATCCAATATTTATGCAAAAATGCCCCAATAATTTATTGGGTATACTAGTGGGCAACTAGATGATTTTTAGTGGACTATCTTCATTAATGAAATATAATGAACCATTGGTGGAACATGAATGTTAATTGGGCCCCTTCCCCAAGTACAAATTAAATTAACACATAAATATAATACAATATATGATATACATTTATAATGATACAAAATAAATTATATATAATATAATTATTTTATTATTATACATATTATCATTAAATATTATATTTTATTGTACGTATATCTTTCCATATCATCTCTCTCTCTCTCTCTCTCTCTCTCTCTCTCTCCTTATATGTCTCTATCTCTACTTCTCTTTATTTGTAGATCTTTCTACCTTTTTATCTCTCTATATGTCTCTATTCCTCTCTCTATATCTCCTTATATCTCCATCTCTCTATCTCTCCCTATTTAAATCCATACCTCTCCATCTTTATCTATCATTTTACCTTTCTTCATCTCTCCCTATCTATCTCCATAACTTTCTATCTTTACCTCTCTTTTTTCCTCTCTCTCTCTCTCTCTCTCTCTCTCTCTCTCTCTCTCTCTCTCTCTCTCTCTCTCTCTCTCTCTCTCTATATATATATATATATATATATATATATATATATATATATATATATATATATATATATATATATATATATATATATATATATATATATATATATATATATATATATATATATATATATATATATATATCTTGTTATCGCTCCATCTCTATCCCCTCTTATATATCTCCCTCTCTCCATCTCTCTCTACATATTACTTCCTATCTCTATCTTTATTTTTCTATATCTTCCCTCTCTCATTCTCTCTCTCCATCCTTCTTTTAAACTCTCTCCTCTCTTTTTATCTCCCCCTCTCCTCTTCATATCTCACTTCATGTCCATATCCATCTCTACCTATATATATACATAACTATCTTCCTCTCTAACTTTATCCCCTATCTCTATCTCCTTACTCCTACCTCTCTTACTCTTCCCCCTCTATCTCTACCTCTTTATATTAATATCTCTCCCTCGCTCTCCCTATCTTCCCAACATCGTTCATTTGTCTTTCTATAATCTATATTTCATACTCCTTATTCATTTTTCTTTCTATAATCTATATATTTCATAAAAAATCGTTCCTTGATATCCAACATCTTTGGAAGTAACTTATGCTTCTAAGCATCACTTTGGTAATTATAGTTGCAACACAAAACATCAAAGTCAGAGAAGAACATGTCAAGATCTTCAACATATTGTTCTCAAAACATTGGTAGAGCTGAATGAATTATATTCTTCAATGGGCTTCCTGCATAGGATGAGATGAGATCATTATTGGCCAAGGATCGATCATTAAATTATTGTTCTTTCTATATGCGTAAACCATAATTACAAATTTTCAAGGTACCCAATAAGATGAAGGTGAGGTTATGTTTTTTTTTTATTTTCTTAAATTCTACCACTTTGTAATTTATATAAGTCTTCGAATTGTTTTGCAAACTCAAAAGTGATAGTCTTTAAAAGACCACTTGGAGGCTACAATTCAAGATTTTGGAATTTTTGGTTTTAGTAATGGAATATTAGGTGGTGATTCAAGGTATAATTTTTCTGTGTTCATTTGTTGATTTCTAGTAATTGATTCATTCACACATTTCTTTAGATATTTTATACTCCTTATTCATTTGTCTTTCTATAATCTATATATTTCATAAAAAACCATTCCTTGATATCCCATGTGTAGATAGAGTATCATCCAAGTCTAATGCAACATCTTTGGAAGTAACTTATGATTCTAAGCATCACTTTGGTAATTATAGTTCCAACACAAAACGTCAAAGTCAGAGAAGAACATGTCAAGATCTTCAACAGATTGTTCTCAAAACATTGGTAGAGCTAAATGAATTATATTCTTCAATGGGCTTCCTGCATAGGATGAGATGAGATCATTATTGGCCAAGGATCGATCATTAAATTATTGTTCTTTCTATATGCGTCAACCATAATTACAAATTTTCAAGGTACCCAATAAGATGAAGGTGAGGTTATGTTGTTTTTTTTATTTTCTTAAATCCTACCACTTTGTAATTTATATAAGTCTTCAAATTGTTTTGCAAACTCAAAAGTGATAGTCTTTGAAAGACCACTTGGAGGCTACAATTGAAGTTTTTGGAATTTTTGGTTTTACTAATGGAATATTAGGTGGTGATTCAAGGTATAATTTTTCTGTGTTCATTTGTTGATTTATAGTAATTGATTCATTCACAGATTTCTTTAGATCAAGTTTAATTATCTTTTTTTTTTCATTTGTTTGTTAACTAATTGTAGCCTCACTTCTTGTTTCAATTTTTTTGGGTTATTAGACTATTTACTATAGTTTGTTTGACAAATATACGTTTCTCATCTTTTATTTGATTAATGGATCTATATGATTTAGCATAATGCAAATTAAGGGTAGTTGCCTAGTCCTAACTAAACTTGCTAGGATATCACGTCTTTAACACTTTTCTTGAGCAACGATGCCAAAATGCTAGGAACAATTTGAAGGAACTATTATTCATTCTATATTTAAACAATATTTTGATATTTTAGTTTATGATTTAGTTTATCCTATCTCAATTCTAGGGAGTAAACTTTGCCGAAGGCATAATGACAATTAGCTTAATGAAATAAAATCTACTATTTGAGATAACTAGATTTATGCTAATCTATTACAAACATTACAAATTGGTGATAGGACTTGAGAATCTTAGCTACATGAATTCTTATAAAGACTATAATTTGGCTACATGAAGTATGTTCACATTGTTGTAAAATAAAATAGAATTCAATTCATAATCATCAACTCAATTTACAACGCACATTAATTTGAGTTTATTACTAATATCTAAACACAAAATAATTATTATTATCAGCTCAAATAAGGTACAAAAAAATTTAATCAAATCTAGAAATCTACACACCTGCAAATTGAAAATAATAAACAAAATGAAATATCTATTTACTAAGAGTGGCCCTCCTTTTAATTTGCCAATGAGAAAACAAGATTCTTAGAGATTGTTCAAAATAAATCGTTTCTCTTGTTAATCGAATTTTTAAGATATCATTATCTATATTATATAATACACAGATTGTACTTATATACCCATTCATTCTGTTTAACAAGTTATCAAAAAATATAAGAGTTACTACTTTATAGCTTATAACCAAAATCCATGGATTCAATTAATAAGAGTTTGATGTGTAACCACTCTTTTCAAATTTCTAGTTTTAACCACATATGCTAATATTAAACATTTCAATAAAATGGCAAACAACTGGACAACTTTCTTCAACTACCATCCACTTTTATTTTCTTTTTCCACTTGATGAACTTTATTCTCCTTTCCTAATAAAAAGTGACCATGAGAATTAGCGTCCCCAAGGCTATATTCTATTCTTTCAATACATTAAGCATTTTTTATTTTATAATACTAATAGTGGTAGGAATATGAACAAAGGTTAAACTAAAGTATCACTATAATAGGATAAATGATCTAAAAACCAATAAACTTATAATCTCATCAATTTATAAGTTATTTTTCTCAATAGAATAATATAAAAAGTTATCAATTATTTTTTTATTAATAATGGCCCTAATACATTTTCACTTATGTGATCCAAAATTTGGTACTATAATTACATCCATTTAAAAAATATCTAGTCACATTGGAGAATTAAAAATGTGGAGGCATTCAAGTTTCCTCTCATCGACTTGCAGCTAGACTTGTTAAACTTTAGATGCACACTAGAATCATTCAACTTTAATATAATAAGTAAGTTTCTCAAAAATATTGGAATACACAAATATTATCAAGGGTTTTAAACAATAAGATGCATTTATCTTCCATTTGCAACTTAATATATTTTGGAACAAGATGAATCAAAATTAAATTAGAAGTATTTAAATGATCTACAATCAAATCACCATGTTTTACTTATTAAGAATATAAGTATCTTTGGAGATACAATTTATTTGTTAGACTTTGAGTTTGGTAAATATTATCTATCCTCTTCCATAGCTTGTATGTACTAGTCTCTTTAGAAACATTCAAGAGAATGATATATATGTCAAAAATAATGGTTTATTGTGTCTTTTGGGATGGTTTTGGTTCATTTACAACTAGCACCCACAAATCTCTTTCCTCTGAAACATCTTCAATCTTTAGATTTCATATCTTGTATCCAATGTCATCAAAATTCTCAATATATGAAAGTGAGGCAAAGGCTATGTTTTTCAATCCCACCCAAATTTGTAAAACCACACAATGCAAAAGGTTTTAATATAGCCAAAAAGCCTTGAACACTTTAAAAATATATGTTCCAATCCATATAGAGCTATTAGCTCTAATACCAAATGTTGAGAAACAAGGTGAAACTACTATAATAAAATACTCTATAAAGTGAATCCAAATGTAAAATATGATTTATTTATGATTTTCATAAAAAATATTTTGCAAATGCATAAACAAACACTAAAATAAATAAATAACACACAATATAAACAGATGATTTATGTGAGGAAACCCTTTTGAGGAAAAAATGTCCACTAGAGAAAGAGGATAAATATGTATTTATATTCAATGCACATGAGATAATATCAACACAATAACACTTTGCACTTTGAATAACTCTAAAAACAACAACAACCATGTATATGTAAATAATGATATGAAAACGCCATCTCATACCTTCAATTTATATGAAAGAAGAGAGGCCAAAACCACAAATTATTTTACCAAAATAATAAATAGAAAAACCACGAAATAATGCAAAAAAGTCCATGCTCATCTTGGAGAGCGTCTTTTGAGAATAGTAAATGCATCAAATGACTTCACTAAAAGGAAGAAAAGGTGTGGAAAATGCTTCCAAACACTAATCTAGTGGGAGAGATGATGCAAATTTTCGTATAAACATTTAACTAGTTATTATATGAAGAAAACACATATGGAAACAAAGGATAAACATACAATATCATCACACCATGAACTCCAAATATACTTGTGGAAAACCCTTTTGGGAAAAAACCACACACTCCAAAAGAACAATACTTTGTATTTAGTAAATACACATGTTTATAATAGATTCCAAGCACCAAGACTCTTCACAAGAGTTTTAAATCAAACACATAAATCCTAGAGTGATCTTAGAATCATCACAATACCTATAGAAAATAGTCTCATGCAAACTATAAAATATAAAAAATATTTTTATTGTCATTGCATAGGAGAAAGAGCCCAAGATAGATTCCAAGATCCATGTGGCAAGAATCTAACAACTGTAAGTGTTTTCCTGACTTACACGATTCTTGCATGCATGTGAATCAGGATTATATACCCATCACAAAATCTCCAACTAGGGCACCCATGTTACATGAAAACACTTCCGTCAACATGTAGAGAGCTTAAATACATGCAAACCCCTTGCATGCATTGGATGCTACCTCCAAGAATAGCCAATTGTCATATAATCCACCACAAATGTCATAGATTTTGTGATGCATATGAACAATTCATAATCCTCAATAGGTGTCAATCATTGTAGTAGTGAAGCTATCTGCCTAACTTGAAGTACACTTTAAAGAAAAAATTAGCACTTAAATGAATAAAAAATGAATCAAAGAAACAATTTGTTGTAGGAAATCTTGTTGGAGACTACTTTATATAAATTAAGACAAATCCCTACATTTAACAACTAGTTATAAGAAACATCAAAACATACTTTCTTAGGCTTTGTAATTGTCTTACAACAAAAACTTATTCTCTACAAATTCGATACAAGAAAAACAAAAGAAACTCCTCACATTTGAAGCTATACACTTTTTCATATTAAATCTCTCCGTCTGGGAACTAAGGTGCCCTCTTCATATTCCTCTAGTTTTCAACTTTTTGCTCTCTTTTTCCATCCTTTTTCACAGGAGTTGCATATTCTCTCAAGATCTAAATTTTAATGTTCTTTTTCCTCCTCATTTTGGGTGTTGAGATTATCCAAGTAACTATCTTACGAGTTGGTAGGTAGAATTTGTTAGGAAAATGGTGTCTCAACCTTGCATTTACATAAGGCTACTATTTATAGTGATTTTTCATTTGAGCATGAATTAATGCAAAATTTTCCTTGAAGCTTTGGATTGTCTAGATAATCATGCTGATAAATTTTTGTTGCAAGATCATGCCTATATTCAAAGATATTAAAGTTTTTTTTTAATTGGCAACTAAATTTTTGAAGTCAATTTTGAAGGTCTTAGAGGCTCCAAAGTGGTCCTAAAGTGTATATAAATAAAATAGCATTTTTTTTCTTGATAGAGCACATTGCAAGCTTTTTGGAGATTCAAATGGTTTGTCAATTGGATACCTAGGTCAAAAGTTATGACCTCTAGAAGTTGGGTCTCCCGAGATAGAAAATGTAAAAGCATGTAATGCCTACCAAAATACCCTAGAAAAACATAGCTAAGTAACATGCAAATAGAGATAATAATATTTTTTAACTTCATCTATTAATGCAACATAATCAACTAAGAGCACATATGAATTAAACATCTATCTACTAAATATGCACATATTCATCTTAAGCATGAACATAAGATCACATTATGCAAGCAAGATTAAATACAATACATCAATAACATTCCCTAGGGTATCTCGATACCATTACTTAAATAAATATACACCTCCAACAAATACTAATTTCATAAGGATTAGAACATTGAAGAGAATTAACTTTATCCCAACTAAGCCTAATCAAATGGCAATTCATTCAACCATGAATCTAGATCCATATTCCATAATTAAACAATATCCAAGATACAACATAGATATAACAATGAATATAACATATTACATAAGGATCAAATATCCATTATATCAAATTTATGATACTCAATCTACATATACAACTATATCATGAATGCCATACGTATCATAATACATCAATCCACTATGAGAATCCATCCAATAGTTGAAGAGATAAGGAATCTACTTCCACGCACAAGAGAAACCAATGAAGAGCATCCTAATGGAAGAAGGCATCAAACCACCTGAACTTGTGGAACCATAAGGAACCACCCCTCATGCTAGGAGATGACACAAGATCCCACACACACACTAGATCTAGGCTGAAACCTAACAACCAAAGGATGAAACCAAACTCCCTCAAGTGAAATCCACAAGAACAATACACCAACACACCAACACACCATATGGCTAAATCAAAAGCATGAGATCTCCAGAGGCTTCTCCAATAAATAAGGCTTAAGGTGCTAGGACCTACATGTAGGGAAGGAGTGCCATCACACACTATCACCATAAAGCAACCAATGGGAAAATGTCTCGACATCCATGATACACATGCCAAGCCATCCCTACCTTTGAGGATATCAAGGGAGTTCGACTTACCTGTAATAACCAAGGTCTTCCCAACCATTCCCAGATTAATATAATTACACTAGGGATATGATTTGAGGCCACAAGTCAACTCTTATCTTATTATGGTGATTTACCTCTACCCATCCCACCTAGGGTTAGTTTACTTATGTTATCGTTTGATTACAAGGTAAACTCTCAATGAGCTATCCTAGTGGTCTAGACCGTAGTACTAAACATAAATAATCCTAGTAGTCTAATCCTCATGACCCCAGTCACTCACTTGGAAGCCCACTCCCCCTAGCATGCACCTAGACCTTAGGGTAACATATCACATAACAAGGGCTCTCAATGCAGCATAACTGGATAGCCGAGGTTTAACAACCAATATGCTATAATCAAAAGACACGAATGCCATATGCCATTTAATCACAACCTCACAAGCAACATGGAGCACACATCATGCAATTATCATAATATCAAAAGTAAACTCAATATGAGCCCAAGAGAAAATAAATGCAAGGCACAACATCTTTCTTGTAACCATACAACAATACAAATACACAATTTAGATCAAATAGCTAGTCTTGGGACAACTCAGGAAACCCAAAATGATAGTCTTTGGATACTGAAAATCAAAATATAGAAATAAAAAAGGATTCAGAAAGCCAGGCAAAGCAGTTTCATACATTTTCTCAACAAAGTAGTGCATATGGAAACCAAAACAATGCCTTCATAAGGTACTTTAGCGCATATGACTAATGAAACAATGCTTGTGTGAACCACATCAACACATTAGGTAACTGAAACAACACACTCAGGCTTCAAAGAGCGCCTTTGACCCCTAGACTGGTGAATTAAAATATAATGATAGCACATATACCATAAATAATGACGCCTTTGCAAACTTTGGCAACGCGTATATTTACTAAAACAATGCATTCACCTACCAGAATAGCAAATATATAGTTTCAACGTATTCGTACAATAGTTAAGCGTATACGCAAAGCAAGACTCAGAAATATGGAAATCAGAGGATACGACTCAGCTGAGGATACACTAAATTATTAATTATGACATAAATTCGACTTAGAAGAGACACAAGACAACTCTTACAACTCAACAAATACGCACAAGGGATATAGAATCCAAGCATGATATCACACCGTGAAAAATACAAAAACCATTGACGACAACACCAGAAGTATAGCCATTATAAACAATAATTCCCAATATACTTATTTCTTCTTTACCATGTAAATAATCTTACAACATAATCAATTTTCCCAACCCCTGCAAACAATCTTTACATAGACACAGTGCAAACAAGCTTGTCTCAAAATTGACATGTAGATAACACGGGAGTAATATCTCCAACCTGGAAGTATATAAGTGATGGAAAATGAATTCGATGAAGTGCAACAATTCAAAATCCAAGCCAAGCCAAGACTCCACAATCCAAATTCATAGAAATATTTTATCACCAATAGTTTTCTAGAAAATCTACCACAGGCTAATCCCACGACAATCTCAGAAACTCAATATGTAGAGGATTAAACAAAAACCATGAAAATATGTCGGCCAATGAAAGCAATCTATAAAATATATTTCATACCAACCCCTACCTCAATTTGAGGCAAAATATATTAAAATAATATTATTTATACTTACCGAGCTCACAACCTGGAATAGTAAAATAGGGTAGGTAGAATAAATAATTAATTAAATAACCCAAAGGGGTAAAAGGAATTAAAATAATATAAACAACCAATTAAGTAAATAAACCAAGGCACAATAAGATATAAATGGCCAATCAAATATTAAAGCCACAACTATATAAATAAATAATAAATCCAAAAGGGATTAAATAATAAATCATTAAACAAAATAACAATAACAATATAAATCACCAATTAAATATAAATCCATAAAATAAGCATAGATAATAAAATATCCCTAATAATAGCTATCACACATTAATATTAAATATTAATGCCAATCATTGATTTAATTAATTATTATAAACTAATTAATTTTTTAATAATTTAATTAACCAATAATCACAACTCCTCAAGACAACCCAACATAGGGTAACATAAAATACCACGAGACAACTCTAACGACAATACCACGACTGACAGGATACCAACCTAAACCTAGAGTGTAGAATGCGATTTCATGTTACCTCCTATCAACTTGCCATTGTGATGGACACACTTAGACCTGTCAAGCTAGGTGGAGTTGATGATGACAACATATGAAATAACATATATCATAAATGATCAGGAAAGTGAAGAGAATCACAAGATCATATCGTGCTCGCAATGAGTGATATGACATCGTCTCTATCACAAATACACAAATAAGATAGTCACGAGAATTATAGCATCAACTCATCCAGTGTAATCATAAAGTGAGGCTAGCACATAGCATGCAACCATCATATCACCAAAATAAAATGTGAATATTGCATAAGCATATAAACCGGCAAATAATAGACCATCATAATAATAATCCATGGATGTCATCTTCCATATGAAACCATAATGTCAACTGCAAATATGACACGTCTGTCATCAACCATAGGGAATCCAAATCATAGATCAATCTATAAAATCTATCAAAAGCATTGTAGAATAGTCTAAGTTATAACCATGTCGTCTATCGATGCACAAAAAGGAAAGATGAATCAAGGAGGGGCACTACATCCTGCCCACCTTGTCCCAGGCTTACTCCTTGAAGTCTGAAATGTTGACATTGTGTTGTCATTGATGTCAACCGGTATGAGAGATGTATGTGCAACACTGCCATGAAGGAGTACAAAATGAGATATCTTTGATACCACCTTGTGTTGCAGAGCACCATTAAGGTAAAGAAGAGAATTTCATTCAGAGGAATGATCACTGGAGTCACCGGTACACAAGTTAGTGCCTGACTTGTGTGGAAGAAATGGTAAGGTTATCAGTACAGTGTATCACTGATAAGGAATGGATGTCAATTGATAAGTGTTGTGTTGACAGTGTGTAGTTGCCAACTGGAAAACTCATGACCAGTGTACAAGCAGGATGGGCAAGGTTCTTGACCTGTTGTTTGTGATGAAGAGGCAGAATGTTACCTAAATCACATGAACACCAGAGGAGAAGAATGAGCTGGTCACTAGTATGCTGTGTGGTTGTAGAACAACATGACTCCCACCGGATGAAGATGCAGTCACCATGTGAAGAGATGACTGACAATGAATGTGCCCACACCGGATCACATGTGCCTGTTTGAAGATGTGCTGCACAAATAGGGAAGTCACATGAGTGCATTACATGATGCAGATGACAAGGTGTCACTCCATCGGCAAGTGGAGATTATCAGCTATTATGCATAGTGTGCATCATAGTTCTGAGAGATAAGGAAGAAGAGGTAAAGGAAAGTGTTGAAAGGCTCACACTAGAACTACCGGTAAATCAAAGGAATGCCTCAAGTGCATAAGGTCAGGGATATGCATTGGACCGACAGAGAAGGCATATTGTGTTGCCAATACAGATGAAGAAGGATGGGTTTGTCTCTTTGAAAAAATGGTTGAGATATGTTCCAAGGTGATCTGGGAGAAGGCAAGGTTGAGCAGAGGGAGTCAGAGGAGAATGACGAGATTGGAGATGGAGTCTGGTGAAGGTTGATGACATAGTATCATCAAGAGCGTTTACCTATATGTATGTCCACCTGTAATACAGACAAGGTGCAGATGCAAAAGACTCCCATTTGATGAAGATGAACATGCTATGGATAGCTAAACTTTCCACCCTAACCACTCAGTAACCACAGAGTTACATCGCTCTGCCTGAGGGTAAGTAAAATAGTTTTTTTTACAACTAACTTATAAAACCATTTTCTGACTAAAAACAACAGAAAGTAAAAAAAACACGGGAACGGTTATCCAATTCATGGCAACATGCGACTAGTTTGATCCATCTTCCACTCCATGAATGCCTCCATTAATTACTGGATGACAGGTTCAGTCGGAATGACTACGTGTAAAATTCGTTGTTGCCAAACCTCCTTATCACTATGCACCTGTTTTACTTTATCCACATGGTTGTTCAAATGATCTATGCATAAAAACAGTAAGGATTCGGTTTTAGCAATGGCGGAGAAATCTTTCTTGGTGACCACCGTTTCACTCCTAACCATATCAATTTGCACTTCAGAATATTTTCTTATGGCTTCACCAGTGTCAACGGTTTTTCCATCCTCTTTCATATATTTCACTCCAATGCATTTTAGATCATTAAGCATGTTTTGTACCAATTCAGACGATTCTTGCTCAAGTTTAACAAATTCCTCATAGCCCAGTTTTATTACCGAATTTATCCATTCAATGTTATTTTTGCAAATGTACAGAATATTTTTATTAAATCCCTATAAAGGCTTTTCTGCAAGGAACTTCATTACGCCATCTCTTTGAACTTCTTCCATGTGAGGTACTATTCGGGCCCACTTGGCTTCTTTGTTCTTCCAAGTTGTGTTTTCCTTTCCCAACTCTCGGATAACTTAAGCAACATCATCATACACCTTTCTCAAATACCTAATGTATTCTTTTCCCTATTTCATGATCATATCTAACCATTCAAGGACCACACCATGTACCATTTTAATCCTTTGTACTTCTACGAGCAACTTCTGATTGCTAGGGGACTTGGGATCAAAGAATGCTCATTGTGCAGATAGTGGTTCCGGATCTAGTCCATGGATTGCGTCAATATATTCCGCCATTTTTCTTAAGTTTTATTTTAGTTCCCTTTTATCCTTTTCATCTTTCCAAGTCCTAGTTATGATCTTTTTCATCGAAGCTTCAAGATGAAGAACATCCGTGGCCCGAGAAGTAGTACCAAAATTCACCTTTTCAACAGTAAAATACATGACTGTAGGGTCCTCTATTTTCTCAGCTGTCAATGGGCAAGCTATCTCTACAGTCTAATTCCCACTGTCAGCATCAAAATCAATTCTTGAAATGGTCTCGAGTTTCTTCACTTTGGGAGTCTTCCCCAAGCACTTGTTCACCATATCTTCCAAAGGGACCAAAACTGGAACTACATTCCTTTTCTTTCTATTTAGGGTATTTTCTAACCATTAGAGGTTCAATGCGCACAGAAGTTTCATCAGAGCTAGCTACAATTTCCTTTTCATTCCTTACTACCAATGTGGTAGTAGTGTTTGCCAAACTATCCACTTGCTGAGTGTCATTTGTAGCATCAACATTTAGCACCTCCAAGTCTGGATGAGCTGAAGGATCTTCCATATTAGGAGAGGCTTCTAAATCAACTAGCATTGAATACACAAGAGATTTCTTAGCTCCGCTTTTGGTTATGGCCTTGATGATCCTAGTAGGAGCTAGTTCATTTTTTATTTCCATCGGCCTAGCACTCTGACTAACTCTAGTCTTTGTTCTGGATGATCCTGCAACACAAGATGTAACATGGGAATTAGCCAATGGGACTTCAGAGGATGAGGTTGAATCTTTCTTAGAGACCTTTCCGATTCTTCACTCTCTTAGCCATCTTTCAATTATTTTGATAACTGGGAATGTCCTTGTTTGAATCTGGTCCTCTTCATCTTTTTCCTAGTCCACTTCTGGAATGACTCCCTTCTTCCTATCATCCACAAACTAAGGATCCATCAGTTCACTCTCATCATCCTTGACATTAGAAATATTCATTGTCAACTCAAAGGCCATGACTTGCGGTAGGGTGAACCTTTAGTGTGTCCTCTTGCTAACTTAAAACTCATCACATCAATCAGCCCAAAAATCCTCTATATTTGGCACATGGATAAAATCTTTTCTTAATTTTAGATGGGTGGCGACAAACCCTTTGGCATCAAAATTTGCTCACGGACCATATAATTGAAAATTCAATTTTTTAAATTCTAGTTCCAAATTCAATTCATTAGAGACACTACTACAAATAAAATAAGTTAATTCAATTAGAAATGAGACACTTGTTGATGTCTGGCTCTGTACTTTGTATCAATATAGGCCAACTGCCAGCATATTTCCATTAAAATCTGTTTGTCAAATGCATATCTAGGAAGCTTGTACGGTTCTCCTTCAAAACCCCCTACCCTTAGGTAGATAAACTTGGGAAACTGTATGAAGAAGCTGCCATTAGTACCAATTAGTTGCATAGATTCATTAGACAATCTTTTATGAATGTTTCCCTTCAATTCATACACCATCCTGCCTAGGAATATGCCATGCACTTTATGATAATTTTCACAGGACCTTTGTTGTTGAAGATGCGGGTGATATTCAAATATTCTCATATTGTCCACCTACGCTTAATGGTACAAACCAGGCCACAGTCTAACACATGTGCCAAGCAATATAGAAGATATGATGACATATAGAAGTTTTTTTTACCGAAGCAGCTCAAACCTTCATGCAACCTGTCTGCAATTAATTTTTCCCAATCAATATATCTTTTCTCACCAAAAATGACTTGTATGAAGAAGTACATCCAATCTTCCCAATAAAAGGCCATTTGGTTCCCCCTTACTCTATGTAACAAAATGACTATGCCTTGACTTCTTGGATTAGATGTTCCTGTGTCAATGGACTTGGCAGTCAAGAACCTCCTCTTTGAAACTTTAACAACCAGTTCCTTGCAATGACATTCCTATAGAATGATTTCTTTTATGAGAAAATCCCCTTTGACTTGCACACCGTCCAATCCTCATATTGCTCCTTCTCAGGTCTTTTCATAATGGCAACAACAACCTCCTGACTAACCCTAAGCAGAACCTCACCATCTGTGCTTCTTACACATCTCTCAATAGGGTCATATCTATTCATGCATTCTAGAACCAGCTCAGGACATCACACCGCAGGAGGGAAAGTTGCTGCTTCCACTAACCAACTATCCAGAATCCTCTGCATTAAAGGAGGACCAGTGGGATTTCGTGCCCTTTCATGGAATTCGTCTAGGTCTACTGACGACATAAAAGTGTCCCCTAGCTCTGACAAGGTACAAACTAACCAAGACTTTTGGTCTATCTTGGGCAATTTGGGTCTGATTTTGAATTTGCCAACAAAAAAAAATACAGCAAGGGAGACGAACTAAACCAACTGAACTACCAAGAAAAGCTTCCAATTTAAGAAATCATAGAGATGAGAAGAAGATTTTGAACTCACCTTTTATGCAAAGCTCGAAATCCAAAGAGACAAGAACAAAAAATATCGCCTGTGCAAATACCTTACTTACCAAATTAGGCAAATGAAGAAGGCAAGTATTTATTTTTTATTTTTTAAATAAAACAAAACTTGAGAACAGGCTTAAAAATCGGTCACAGGATTTGATATGATTGTAACTGCATGCTTATCCATGCCAAATTATTCTGAAAAGACTTAATTCTGACAATTCATTAATTGCAAGTCTTTTCCCTCCACATCCTTCCCTGAAATAATTATTCTCAAGTAGGATCTTCTTTTCGACTCATTCCCTCGAAGTTCACCCTTTTAAATCTAGAATACTCCCTCCATGGTGATGCTTCGTGATTTTTATGTCCGCTACTTTTATGTCCAATGCTATTCAATCCTTGAACTTTGAACTTTGAACCCTCTGAGAAGTAGTTCAAATGTTCAAGTTCAAAAGAACATAACAAGGACAAACTAAGACAAAGAGAACAAAATGCCGCAGCTTATGCGTTACAAGGACGGGACTCAGGCAAGACTTGACTTTCTCAGCTTTGAACTTGAACGTTTGAAAATGTTCAATAATTCAAGTTCAATAACAATTGACACTAAGACCATTAAATTTTCTTTTTAAAAACAAATCCGCGATACAACATGCTCCACTTGAACTTGAACCTTGAACTTAGATGAGGTTCAATTGAGAGGCTCAGTTCAAGATAAAATTTAATAAGACAAAAACCAAAAATCACACAAACCCGGACTAAATATACACTCCTTATTTTTAAATAACATGAGAACATAAATGCCTCAGGAGAATGAGGAGGGTAACACAAATGATGTCAAATATTCCATTCACAGTTCATGATTTGTTCATATCGGAAGTGTGATTGAGCTTTGGTGAGGTCCGGTGAGATAGAACGAGACATCCAATAGAGTGTGTAGTATTTTGATTAGCGGTTCATTTTGGTTGAATGTTTTGTGTTGTGGATCTCAGAGAAGCATTATGGATGTGTAATCTACCTTATTCCAAGTTTGTGGCCTCTGGTGAAGATTCTTGAGTAAGATAAAAGATTCGATTTACATGTTTTTGGTTAGAACAATGTTCATCAACAGTAACATGTGGATATTCATTATGCGGATTAATCTTGGTGGTTGTAATTGTGTTTGAGGATTATTTTCTGACATATGGATAACATGTGGACAATTCTTTTTCGTCCGCATATGCATTGGAGTTCGGATTGAGCCGACTTGGAGAACACGTTTCATTTGTGTGTTATGCATTTTTGGGCCAACATGTAGATGGCCTAATTTGATGTTGTCGATATATAAGAGCGATTGCTATTATCATTTTGGATATCGATGATTGTGTGTTAAGTATTTGTAAGAGATTGTGCATAGTTTCATGTGCACAAGTAAAGGATTTGTGCTTCAGATTACAACAAAACAATGCAGTATAGCATAGAAATGTAATATTGTGTACTTTATGCTTAACTGAAGCTGTATTTTGGCATTTGTAGGTGTTGTTTATCTGTTTAGACATTCCAATTATATTTGTAATCATTTTGTAAGGTAGTGAGCCTTCTAGGGTTGCAACCCTTATTGTAATTTGAACAGTGAGCTCTAGGTAGTGTGCTTGAATCCATGTGCATTCCCCTTATGTGCTTGATACTTAAGGTGGAGAGCAAACACTAGTTTATTTAGTTACTAGCATTAATTTAGATTAATCTAATAGCCATCTTTGTATTTCGTCAGATAAAATGTACTTAAAATTTGTAATACTCATGGGTCCCAAAATTGTTTTTATACCATTGATTTCCATTGAGGCCAACAATTGAAAAGAAACTCAACTCTCATGAGCATTACAACTTGTAGGTATAGTTTACCTCATGGAATGCAATGATGGTCATTAGATTATATTTTGAATCAGTGGTGGCAACTAAATATTGCTGGTAGAACCCTAAAGTAACTAATAATTATGATGTATTATTGACAAATTAATTTAATCTTTTACAATAACTAATAAAATTTTGGCGAATCTGATCCAACCATGTATCGAATATTTGGGCGAATCTTTGAGTTAAAAAATTTAATAAAATAAATTATCTGGCGATTTAAATAAGACTGAAATAAAATTTTGTAAAAAATGTGGTGATTTAGGTTACCTTAAAACTTGAACTATTAGCCAAATTTTGATTTCCAAATTTTAAAAAATAGCCAATTGGCGAATATTAGCCACTAAAGAAATCACTACATTGTTGGCGAAAGGAGGTCTCCTTTATGTTGAAGGCGTGTAACCTTGTTTCTAGATTCCTTAAGACATCAACATATGACTATGTTGACATATTAAGTGGGGCCATACATATCACCCCTTTTATATTATACTTTTGCTCTATATTTGGCATGTCTTATGTGAGGCGTTCATTCTTGAAACAAGACAAAACGAAGTCTTATACGAGATGCTTCATGCCTGAAACTAGACACAACCTTTTAATATGTCTTATATAGGGTAGACATGCTCTAAACCAGAGAAAAAAAAGTTTTATACTATTTTTATTTCATGTCCTATACAGGTTGTTGCATGCTCAAAACCAAACAAAACAATGTCTTATACGGGATGCTTAACTTCTAAAACCGGATAGTGACATATGTAGTAAGGTGAGTGGAATTAGCAAAACATAGCTAGACTATTCTGCCTCTCCTCCCCACCATGGATCACCTAACATAACACAACTTGCTGGCCTGTGGAATCCATGTTCCTTCTTTCTCTCCCATGAACCCATAGCATGACACATTTTGCCAGTGTTGGATCATGGTTCATTGTTCTTTAAATTGGTGTACATTTTTGTTCTTTCTACAAGTCCACTTGTTCTCTTGCAATAACATGCGGATAATGATATTAGAGGTTGAGGCATTTTGATTATCGAGGCCTCTTCAACTAGTTGACTTGAAACTTTTAGTTCTAATGATGTTTACTTTTGTTTATGCTTGAAAGTTACTTATTAAGGAGCATGCTCATGAGATCATACTCTGATAAAGTAGGGGCCAAATGTGGGGTCGCAAATTGTACACCTTTATTAGTATGTTCAATTTCACACTTTCCTAGCACCTATTTTAGTACTTCCCTTTCCTCTATGCATTATAGGACCTTTATTGACTTAAATTAATATTAAGGGTCTTATTCTTTGAATTTATTACATCATCACACTCTTATTTGAGCCCTTAATTATAGGCATGCCCTTTATTCTTTTAATCCCAATTTAATCCTAATCTTGCCCTATTTTCAATCTTCAAGGCAGATTTTAGCATATCTACACATTTTTTTTTGAGACACCAAGATCGATTTAGGATTAGAATCATGCTATCTCACATCCCTAGAACATTGGAAAAAAGCTGATAGGAGCAGGTAGTATACTACTTGGTCCTGAACATTTTCCCTGAATTTCAAGAGAATATTAAGGTGGTCATACCCTATTCAAATCTAGCTCTGTGCAAAAATATATCAATTCTAAGTCAGCATAATGGTGATTTTAATTATGAAATCCTTATATAAGGCATCCTTCTCAATTCATTTTCAACAATTACACCTTATGCTAATGTTATCATCAACTCAAGAGCAATTATTCTTCCTCAAGAGCAAATCTGAGTCAAGGAGGAGCAAAAATACATCAAGGCATCTTCATATTATGTTTCAATTATAATTTCATGATAAATTTTATGTGATTTTTCATGTTATTTAATCAACACATGAAGGAATTATCCTAAGAGCATTGCATCATCTATTGGAGGTACAATCATCTACTTTCAATTATTTCATTTGTTCCCTCAAAATGTAATATTTTCCAATTTAGTTACAATTTAATTTTTATTTCAATTAGGTTTAATTCCAAACCCGATGTTTGACCTAAGGCAAACCCCTATCCACAACCCTTTCTTTCCTCTTGTGTACAACTACAGGTACCCAATGGAGCCAAGAAGATGAGAACAACATCATGACCCAAAAATAGAGCATCCAACCAAATTTCAATAGAAAGTGTCTGGACCAAGGTTCTCCGGTCCTCCTAGAATAGGTTCAAATTTGATAGGTGTCTCTTGGATTATCTCAAAATCTATATTTTTAAACAATGGCACTAGGCGCTCTGGTTTGAGCACCCTGGTCCTATCAGTTTGGTTACAAATTTCAATTATAGGCACACAATCAGATTATCCTCCCATTTTTTTACCTATTGCACAAAGATTTTGTTTCATTATCAGTTAGCATAATTAGTCCACCTTGTTATTTCATGCATTTACCTTCTTACCCTAGGTTTGTCATTCAATTTACATCTTTTCAATTACAATTTCAAGATGAGTTACCTAAAGCTCAAATTGTGTTCTCTCAAGATGGGTTACCTTCTAAGGATATTCAAAATCATTATGATCCTTGTATGATAGTTGTCCCTATTAATGGTAATTCTATAAGACGAACCTTAGTGGACAATGTATTTGGCCTTAATGTTTGTAGCATTGATCTGTTGGATAATATTATTGTGGACACTTCTCTTATTCAACTTGAATCTCTTTCTATTCATGGCTTTGACAATGCTGATAGGTCATCCTTAGGTACAGTAACCTTTCCCATTAAGATAGGACTTGCTATTTTAGCTACACCTATTCAAATTATGCTTGAGAAGCTTACTTACAACCTTGTTCTAGGGAGACCTTAGATTCATCGTATGCAATCTGTCCCTTCCACTCTTCATCGTCAAGTCAAATTTATTTATAACAACAAGATGTATACTTTGCACACTGATACTAAATTACAAGTTTGTTTGCAAAATTCATCTGATTCTAGATCTTCTTCACATTTTTCTAATTCTTCTACTACTCAAGTTTAAACGTCATCTCCTCCTAAATACACTTCTTCATCCGAAGAGGTACTCTTAGATGATGATTGGGGGTGCTTAGATTTTACACCTACCTTTATAGTAGAATATAAAATCACCCCAATAGGGCCTAAGACTAAAAATAGTGATGATATGGTGGAACCTAATAAACGATCAACTTTGCCTAAACAACTTAGTAAAAATTTTGTGGCTTCTTCTAATTCAATGTATTCTTCAAAATATTCTTCTAGTTCATCTAACTATGACATTGAGACCTATGAGACCATGCCATCTCTTTCCGATATGGAATCCCTTTATGGTATGAGTTTTCACATTTTAGCTAAAAGTAGTTATAATGGAAATGGTTGTGGCACAAGTGGACAAGGGATTAGAGTTCCTTTAAAAAATAAGATACGTAAAACCTCATTCAGACTTGGATATAATAGTTCAAAACCCACTGAACCATCTACAATACCATCTCTCAATGTGAATTCCATATTTAGTAGTGATGACTGTGCTATGTTAAATGAAACCCTTGATGACCTTATTTCAATTATATCATCCTCTTCAGCTCTCAACACTCATAAGGAAATGGTGATGATTGACAAGTCCCTTTATGAGGCTTTCCTAGTGGTTATTAAGACTGACAATCCCATTTGTGAGGCTTTAGCTTCTATTCATTCCAATACCCTCACTTATAGAAATGAGGCCCTAATGAGTTATGTTTTTCCCTTTCCTAAGGTTTCTTTTATGTATATGAAAGTTTGTGTGAAAGTGGAACATGACATAGAGGCCTATTATTCTTTTAGAGACTATTATGTTGATCAAGACATTCTGATGCTTATCATCTTATGTATGATTTTATTTTCATTGATTGTAGATCATTTCTTCATCCAATATATCATATATTTAAATAACATTAGTTTCTAGCATGATGCTCCTCATTACGTGACACTAGTAGCTTACCTATCGAAATATAATAGCCTATTTTTGTACCTCATCTTACCTCTTTTTTGGGGGGCAAGAATGGCTTTCAAACATCTCTCCTTAAGATTTATTTGTCTCAAGTCAAGACAATTTACTCAATTTTTGTCTTAAACCCTCACTCTGTGTAGTAGTGTCACATGTTGATTATCTGATTTATCATCCCTTCAACTTTTGTTGGAAATTCGTTATTTGATTCATTTTGACCCATTTGAACATTTTCAAAATTTTTCCACAGTGTTTGTAACTTAGCTATATGAACACTTTGATATGCATTTACAAGAATAGTCAATGCCTCTTTAGAATGTGTACAACATCACTTATTTGAGGAAAAATTGATTGACATAGTGCACCTTGAATTAGAAATAAAGCTTCATTGTCTTTTTGTGAATTTTTCTAGAGTTAATGCATTAATATTTTTTAGGTTCTTCATATCCATTACTAATAATATGCCCTAAATCTTTAGATTTCAACAAATTTTGCATTCTTGGATTGCAATAAGCAAAATTCGTTCGACCCAATAAACAAAATGTGTCCCATTAAAATAGGAATCAATAGTTTTGATGTCATGCAATATTTGTTATCTCAAATAAATACAAAAAAACAACATAACGGCTATTGTCAATCAACAAAAAAATATCTTCATCTGTTTAAATATATGACACTTTAAAAAAAAATAAAAAAAATAAACCAAAATTTTTATTTTTAAAAAAAAATCAACAAATATTTATCTTTAGATTTAATGCCGTTATGTTTTGATTTGAAAAAAAGCTTACAGCCCACAACATAAGAAAAAATTATCTTTCCTCTTGCTGTCTCACATAGAAATGTGAAGAACAAACAACAATAAAACTTACCTTCAGAGCCGTCTCCTTTCCTCCTTTTATTTGGAACAACAACTTTTCTTTTGACTGGACAAATACAATTACCTTCCTTCAAAACAGCGATCCTTTAAAGAAAAAGAGTGATTGCGATCTTATTATTCTTCTCTTATAAAACAACTCTGTAAACATAATAATCTCGTCTTTTTCTATGCTCTGATATCAATTGAAGGTATTAAATTATTATAAATACAATTCTAATACTAATTAGATGCAAAAATATTGGACGACACATAGAAAAAATACTATAGAATTCACCCACTGAATCCAACTAATCAAGCAACTAGTTACACCAAATACTAAGTAGTCAAAACGGTTTACTGACATCAGCTAGCAATGTTTCACTGCTATTCCTGTAGAAGTGAAGAAAGCAGAAAATACAGAAATTGCTACAGCAATAAAGAGATACAGATTCTTTTATTCAATATCAGACGCTATAAGAAGTTTTTGCTCATATGATCAAGGATTGATTGATCAAATTATCAGAAATGAGGAATGCATTACAATCCCTTCAATGAATAGAGGCCTTTAACAAACAACAAATTTTAAAATTACCTCAGTAAATATAGAAGACTTTAAGGGACAACAGATTTTAAAATTCTAGAAGGTTATGACAAATTTAATATATATAATCTAATTTTATTTTTAGCTTCATATTAAAATAAAGAATAAAAAAAAAAAAAAAATATTACTGTGCATACAATTCTTCTCATGCCAAATGAGAGAAATTAAATATTCCAACAAGAAGCATATAGGTTGAGAAAAAACACAATTATATTTTCACAAGTCAGAAATTAATATTTTATTACATTTCTTCTCATGCCAAATGAGAGATTAAATATTCCAACAAGAAGCACATAGCGATTGAGTAAAACCTCAATCTTGTTTTCACAAGTCAGAAATTAATATTATATACAACAATCCTCCATAATATTTTCCAAGTGGCTCAAACATTTTGCATCTCTTTGGTTAAAGCGGGAGCTATGGTGGTCAAGAGATCTCTGATAGTACTTTGTATAAACATCTGCCCAGCCTTTGTTGAATCTGGTCCGACAATCGACCCATTCGTCGTGCTTCTGTTGAAGACGTTTTACAATTACTGGTAAACAGCGATCTGGCTTTTCAAGCAGCAGATCTATTATACGAAGCCCGCAATTTCCATAAATGAGCTCAATGCACCTTAAATTCATAGCTGCAATGGCCAAATGTTGACAAATTACTCGTCACATTTACAACCAACCAAACTAAATATCCAACTTGTGACTATAATTACAGAAACTCTTAAAAAGAAGCTACCTGTCAGGTGGTCTTCAATTCTGAAATGAGCATGTTGCTTTTCCAGTAACTCATGTACACGCTCAATTGCAGCTTCTAAATTTTTTATGAGCATGTCCAACTCAAATCTGGAAATTCAAAATTTGACAATGTTAAATACAAAATAATACACCTGTATACTATCTTCAGTGATAGGGAGCACCTAACACCAAATGATAAGCTCTCGCTCTCTGTATGTAGTATGCTTGGTTAGTTTATTAGTACTCCAGAAAACTCATGATTTTCCACCGAATAATTACAAATTGACAATCCTTAAAAAGTACTCCTATATGTAACTAGAAGATTAACTTCAATATATGTGGTACCTGTCATCCTCACAATTGAGAATAGCCTGCTCATAAGTGTTAAATTGCCTTTTTCTTCGGTAATCCTCTGTACCAGATGCTACTGATACACAAATATCATTCAATACCTCTGCGTCAAGATCAGTTGAACAGCTGGCAACGGGTTTCAGGAACTGCAACATAATGAAATTAATGTTGATTCTTCAGCCAAATTTTAAATAGAAAAAACAATCATACATCTCTACATTATGAAATAAACTAAAAAAGAAACAAGATCTAGGGAGGTCAGTAGATAGCTTCAGAAGAAGTGCACAAAGGAATTGTATTTACAATAAGAATTTCGAATGCAAAATAGTGGCTTAGACTGCAACTGAAGATTTATAATTGTATGCAAAAAATAGCGGCAGTTCATGCAGATGGATTGTAATAATGCATGTTTAAACTTTGCTTATGAATCCCACCAGACATTGATTCTTCCATTAAAATAAGAGAGATTTTCCTTACATTCTGTGGTATCAAACGGTATCTAGGAGTACACTGTTCCAAATGAGAAAGGTCCATCTCTGATTTGGGTTTGTATGTGATTTTCTCATTGTTTGAAGCTGGCAAAGCATTGCTACCCAACATAGCCCTTGATTTGTGATGTTGATCCTTGTGTCCGTCTCGTAGAAAATCTTCGGAAGGGAGCAAGATTTCGAAGCCTTTTGGGAGAAATTTATTGAAACCTAAAAGAAGTTCATGGCTCTTAACGAGCTGTTTCAATCTGGCAATAACCTTGATCGCATCACATCTGCAAATTAACCAAAAATGCCGGTTCAAAGAGCGTAAAATACATTATCAATTAGAAATTCGGAAGCCCTAAGTAAAGATTTGCAAGGATTACATACGTCTTTGACCTAAAATCATCGAGGATTTGAATAAACTCTGCGAATTTTCCCATATCATCTTTGAAATGCTCTTTTACTGAAATCAGATATGATTGTGCGTCTATCTCTGTTGGCAAAGGCATCTCTTCATAACCTTCGGCGAACCTACAACTGAAATTAACGCAGCACAAACGACAAGAAATAGTCAGAAATCTCATGTTCTGCCCAAGCTTGAAAGAAGCAATTAATTTCCAGCTTAGTATAAAAACTAACTTACCGTTTTGGTCCCCGAATCTCTGATCTTTCCTTCTCCGCTGCTCTCTTCATTATATAAGCTTCAAAATCTATAATTTCTCCCTTGAATTCAAACCTGCACAAGAAATGATGAAAAATGGGCGATAAAATCCGATTATATAATTATTTTTCTCCCGCGGAGTCGAGTAAGTTGTGATTGGTTTTAAATCTGCGCTAATAATAACTAATCTGAAGTTACCCGCGAAATGCTCATTTTAGCCGTTACAAGTTTGAGGGACAAAAAGCTGAGACTAGAACTAACGTGAAGTGCAGTAATGCGCGGCTATCCAACCGATAAAACAGGCATCTCGTACATCTGATAACATCCATTTTAACAAAACGGAGGAAATCAAGTGTAGTTTTTGCCGCCCACTATTGTTTTCTGTGAATGCATGAAATCGTTTTTATTTTGTTTTATATATCATAAACTATGACACATATTTTTTATTTTCTTATATTACATATTTATATTATTTATTAAATATCATTTTTTTATTTTTAGTTTTTTTAATTAAATTTCATTCTTTAATTAATTTAATCATAGATTATAAAGAGTTAAAAAATTAACTAAAATATTATAGTCTAAATTTATTTTCTATTTTTACTGAAATGTCACTTCTCTTTGATCTTACTGATTTCTATAAATCTAAAATTCAATTTTTCTAAAAAAAAAAATTTAAATTTTTATACAAATCATTAAATAAAATATCAGTATGTACATTAAATCTACTCACATGTGTTAACTCCTCAGTAAATGTTTGGTAAATCTAATAGACATTTTATTTGTTTTTTAGATAGATTTAATTTCTTCCAAATATATATTGATAATATTTGAAATATAATTTATTTTTTTAATATAAATTTTAGGTACATTAAATTGTGCTTTTAACATCTTATTATTCTCTATTTTAGATTTTTGTAAAAAATAGAAAAAATCATTTATTATGAAATAATTTATTAATTTAAAATTAAATAAATTACATGCTAGTTTATTTATCTTCTTATTTTATTCTAATAGATCAATGCATTATTAAAAAGCAAAAAAATAAAGAAAATGTATTAAAGAAAGAAAGTCCATGTGAACAACAAAATAAAATAGAGAATAAAATGATTCTTTTAAATTTGAATATTTATATTTATTATACAAGAGACACAAAACATCAAGTTCAAGCATCAAGTTCCTCCCAATAATGTGGTTAGCATAGAGCAGAAAATAGAGAAGCATTTGGATGGTATTTTTTTATAGTAAACGATTTGTTTAGTTTGAAAAATTTCAAGTATTACTAATTATCAAATAATTTGAAATATATTTGCATAAAAAAAATAAAGAATGTAATTAAAAATAAACTTGATTTATTGAAAGTTAATATACTATATACTTTGGTCACAATGATAAGCGCATTAGTACTTTCTTACTTTCTTCAAGGAGAAGCTAAAGAGTGTACACGTACACGTATTGTTTGTGCTGGGATGATCAAATATAATATATAATATAATATAGTCAAATATATGTGTGATGATCAAATATAAACATTTACAAAATAAAACTTTAATCATTTCAACAAATAGTTTTCCATATTCAAAATAATTGAACTACTCATCAAATTAATGATATCAAATTTTCACATTGTACATTCAAATGACAAATCTATTTAGAAAACTGTTCCAATTTGGTACAAAAAAGTATGGGTTAAAAATTGTACCATGGGGCATTGAGTGGAGATTTTGAGCTATATATTTTTGGTAGAAAAGAGTGATGGGATTAATGTTTTATTGTTTTTCAAATGGTGAAACTGATTTTTTACAATTTTGGAATATTCACATGCTATTTTGAAAATGATTTATTGAATTTTTACAATTTTGGAATATTCAGAGCCTTTATTTTAAAAATGATTTATTTGAGTGGAATTGAGCTAATCTCATATATCTAAGTCATAAGTATTTAATCTAGTGCTTCATCTTTGTCATGGACATTAATGGTTGAGTGTTAATTGACACATATGTTTGCCTATTAGATTTGAATCTTTGCAAAATGGTTCTCTGTTGTCAAATAATCTTCTGTGTTTTAAAGGGTAGTCAACAATTTTCAATGCTATTGCTGCTAGTTTTGAAATCTTTTTCTTCAATTATAAAACCTTTCTGCCTCTAACAAATTCCACAAAACTCCTTAATTCTATCTACACCCTTACTACAAGTCTCTTTTCACTCATTGCTTATCCTTACTAACAATTGGCAAGAACTCTACGCTTGCGTCTCTTGTTATTAAATATTATGTTTAAAATCTTAATCTTTTGTATTTAAATATTTTTAAATTTAAAATAAAAACTCTCTATTTCTCACATCATCTCTCTGTCTCCCCCTTTCCCTTTATCTTCATATCTACTTTTATCGTAGCTATTGGTAGGAACATGATGCTTTGCATCCATTGTTTTTATATATAATTTTTATTTTATATTATATAAAATATTAAATAAATAATTAAGAAACCAATAAAAACAATAATTAAGAAATCTATGTAATTTTTATTATTTATTTTATATAATAAATTATATATAAATATATAATATAAATAATATATATTATATCTTGGGTGGAATTTTTTTTACCCATTGCTTTGGGTAATGTGTTACTAACAACTTCTTTCCAACTTATTTTATTGTGACTAACTATCTTTTCTTCTTTGTGAAGAGGGTTTCTATTTGTATGTATGTATATATATATATATATATATATATATATATATATATATATATAGGATCATCAGTATGATAGAGGATTAGTTTTTAACAATTTTTTTCCATTTTTTCACATGCTCATTTAGAGCTCTACATGCTTAGAAAAAATATATGTTTAATAGAAAATAGAAAATAAATATTATAATTAAATAAAAAAATAAATACTATATTTTTTAAAAAGTTTCTTATGAGAAATACAATCAAGTAAATTATGGTTCATGGTGACATTTTTAAATTCCCAAAACTTACCTAATTTAGTAATTTTTTTGAAGACATGGATGATCAAAAGAATGAATGGTAAAATGAAGAGGTTAAAAAAATGACCTTATAATGAAGGTTCGTTGATGGAGAGGATAGGCCCTTTAGGCATTTAACAATGTTATTAGAATCTCCCTCAAGCCAAACTTTATTAAATCCCAAAGATTTGGGAAGGGCAAGGGCTTGATAAGCTGCCATGGCCTCGTCTAAGTGGTTGGTCTGGGATCCCATGGGGAGTGCCACTGCCACAATACAATAGCGTGTTTCATTTCTTAACACTTGTCCACACCTAGTCAGCCCCAGATTTCCCTTGGCCGCCCCATCAAAATTAGCTTTGATCGAACCAGTCGAAGGAAAAAACCACCTACTACTTTCTCTCTTATTTTTTTCGTCACATATATCTATAGAAGAGGAAACATTCCAGTTTTTGAAGAGCTTCGATTCATCCTTGCTCCTGAAAAGAAGAGGCTTACCATTAGCTTTCAAATTTTCCACAATGGCCCACTTAATTTTAGTAAACATCACTTCAGGGGAGGAGAAGGACTCTCTGAATAATCTGTTGTTCCTTTATTTCCAGATTCCCCAAACCACATGAGGCAGGATGAGGTCCCATAGAAGGTTGATAGAGTCGTTCAAGGAAGGGCATCTCCAACAAGTGAAACACTCTTGGATAGAAGCAGGAAAGACCCAATTCATGTTCCAAAGCTGCAAAATTTGTGACCAAATAGCTTGAGAGAAGGGGCAGTGGATAGTTATATGGTTAACATTTTCTTCCTCATTATGGAAAAGGTAGCACCTATTGGGTAGATGGAAGCCTCTTTTGCAGAGACTATCAATGGTGCAGATTTTGTTTTGCAGAATGATCCAAAAAAATATATTGATCTTGGGAATGAGACCACGAATCCAAGCTCTAGACCAACAAGGGGGAGGCTCAAGAGAGTGGAACAATAAGAGGACATTAGAAACCATCGAATAACTACCAGAGGAAGTACCCGCCCAAAAGATTTTATCTTCAAGCAAAGGGTCCAAAAAAATAGAATTAAGCAGAATCATAACAGGGTTAATGGATGGGTCTATGGCACTCAGATTCACCCAATGGTTATCCCTCCAGCAGTAAGCCATCTTAGTACAAAATCTGGCCTTGCACACAAAGATAAAGGTGTAAAAATAAACCTTGTTGGAGAGGGGGGTCTCCATCAACCAAGTATCCTCCCAGAAATTGACTTTTCTACCATTACCAATAATCCATCTTTTACCTTTTCCAGCAACCATTTTAGATTGGACCACATTATTTCAAATTGCCAATCCAGAAGGGGCTTCATAGCAATTAAGAAAATCTGCAAGAGATATCTGAGGTTGCATCTATTTGGCTTTCCAAATTGAATCCCATTCACTGGTTTTCCCAAACAATCTTCAGATTTATTTAGCGAGAAGGGCTTTATTAAGAGTTTTAATGTTTCTCAAACCAAGGCCACCCATTCTTTTAGGTCTACGAACTTTGTCCCATGATATCAGAGAAATCCTTTTCCTCTCCTCTACCCCTAACCAGAGGAAGGACTTTTGAATCTTTTCAATACCTTCAGCAAACTTGGTCGGAATTCTAAATAGACTTAAAGCATACATAGGAAGGCTCTAGAAGGGAGGATTTTAATAATTGGATTTTCCCTGCTTGGCTCATAAGGGCTTCTTTCCAGCCAACAATTGTTTTGTGGAATCTGTCCACCAGGGTACTCCAAAACGTCTCAGGAGGATTTTTGCATAGAGGGAGACCCAAGTAGATAGAGGGGAGCAAACTGATCTGACATTCCAAAATTCTAGCAATTCTTCCCTGCCTATATTTAGGAGTGTTGAGGAAGAAGAGAAAACTTTTCATCCAGTTAATCAGGTGACCCGAGGCTTGGCAATAGATATTTATAATCGATTTAAGGGTCCTGGCTTCCTTGATAGTTGATGCGCCCATCAACACCGTGTCATCAACAAATTTTTGATGGGAGCATACCCTCTCAACCGACGACGGTTTGGAACCTTTTAGTTGACATTCATAAACAAGTTTTTTGATAACAAACAAAATAGGAGATATAGGATCCCCTTGTCCCAAACCTCTTGACAACTTGAAAAGGGGGGTAGGAGAACCAATGACAATACCTAAAAGTGAGGGAGTAGAGATCAGTTGGGAAATCAGCTGAATCACTTTCTTACCGAATCCGAAATCTTTAAGGATTCTGAGAAGAAAACACCAGTCCACCCGATCATAAGACTTCGATAAATCAAGTTTCAATAGGAAACCTTGGTTTTTGGAGACTTCCAGGGAGTGTACAACCTCGTGGATGGAGACGATGGAGTCAAGAATATGCCTTTTAGGAATGAAGCTGGTCCGATGAGGAGAAATAATGTCAGGAAGAATAGAAAGAAATCTAAGGGTGAGAACCTGAGATATAATCTTATAAAAGGAATTGCACGGACTAATCGGTCTGAAAAGCTCCATAGAGTCAGCGCTCGGAGTCTTGGGGATAAGGACCGAAAATGTGACATTTATCTCTTTCAAGATCAGCTTAGATAAAAAAAATTCTTTAACACCCTTAACAATGTCTTGGCTAATAATGTGCCAAAACGATTGAAAGAATAACATAGGTTCTTCACTAATTTTCATTCGTTCTTCTGTAGTGGAAAGAATGCCACTCAACTTATCAATTTTCATAGATGTAAGTTCTTTTGAAATTTCAATTATGGAAACAACATTATCAAATTTGGAATGATAACTTATTAAATTTTCTCAATCACATGTTGATTATCTAATTTATCATTCCTTGAACTTTTGTTACAAACTCATTAAGTGATTCATTTTGACCCATTTGAAAGTTTTCAAAAATATTCCTTAATGATTACAACCTAACCATATGAACACTTTGATATGCATTTATAAGAATAGTCCATGCCTCTTTAAAACACGTACAACACTACTTATCCTAAGAGAAATTGATTGACATGTCTTCAATTACAAATACAGTTTCATTGTCTTTTTGTTAATTTTAATTGAGTTCTTGTTTCAATTGATTATTTAATGCATTAATATTTTTCTCTGTTCTTCTCATTCTTCTCTCTATTCTTCTAAAACTTCTCGTCTTTTTCTAAGGTGCGATACCAATTGAAGGTATTATACTGTTATAAATGTTCTGAACTAATTATGATCTGCAGATCATCAGCAGAGATGCTTCTATTCAATTTCGTTCTTTAACGCACAGGATTCTTTTATTCAATTTCAGACATCATAGGAAGTTCTTGATCATGACCAAGGATTGATTGATCAAACGATGAGAGATGAGGAATGCATTTCGATCACCTCAATAAATAGAGGTCTTTAATAAACAACAAATTTTAGAAATTCTAGAAACTTATCATATAAGTCCGTATAAATTACAAACTTAACGTATAAAATGTATATTTACGAATCTTATTTAAAAAAAAAAACTGCGCTTACAATGCTTCTCTTTTTAAATGATAGAAATAAAATATTCCAGCAAGAATCACATAGAGATTGAGAGAAAACTCAACCATGTTTGACAATTTAGAAATAAATATTTCGTTACAATTGTTCTCATGCCAAATGAGAGAAATTAAATATTCCAACAAGAAGCACATAGAGATTCAGATGTCAGAAATTAATATTATATACAACAATCTGCCCATAATATATTCCAAATCATAAATGGAAATGGGTTCTCCTCTTTTTGCTCAAACATTTTGCATCTCTTTGGTTAAAGCAGGGACTATGGTGGTCAAAAGATCTCTGATAGTACTTTCTGCCCAACCTTTGTTGAATCTGGTCCGATAATTGACCCATTCTTCATGCTTTTGTTGAAGACGTTTCACAATTACTGGTAAACAACGATCTGGCTTTTCAAGCAACAGATCTATTATACGAAGCCCGCAATTACTATAAATGAGCTCAATGCACCTTAAATTCATAGCTGCAATGGCCGAATGTTGACATATTACTCATCACATTTGCAACCAACCAAAACTAAATACCCAACTTGTGACTCTAAGTACAACAACTCTTACAAAGAACCTACCTGTCAGGTGGTCTACAATTCTGAAATGAGCACTTGTCTGAGTTGCGTAGTCATGTTGCTTTTCCAGTAACTCGTGTACACGCTTGAATTTTTTATGAGAATGTCCAACTCAAATCTGAAAATTCACAATTTGACAATGTTAAATACAAAATAATAAACATGTATACTATTGTCATAAATAGGGAGCACCCAACACCGAATGATAAGCTCTCACCCACTGTATCCAGTATGCCTGATTTGTTTCAAATAATCCCTTGCGTATATATTCTTCATTTTGGAAGGGCGTCTGCTATGACAAATCAAAATATCAATGAGGAGTTACAGAATCTTCAATTGTTAAAAGAACATTTTACTCAGCACTTATATACCAATTCATCATAACTCGAACAAATCCAAACAATTCAAAACAAGAAATGCATATAAAATGTAGGTTTCAAATGTTAAAAAAAGTTTTTAATAAAATTAAAGACAATGTAGTTTCTATATCACAATAATTTTTCCTTTATATCATTTCAAATCACACCCCACTCTATAATCCACCATCAAAATGAATAAACGAGAAGAAATCATATTCAGAATTACCTTAATCTTCTGAATATATCTTAGGGTTTCCTTAAGCTGAAATCGTTGTTTGTTTCGTAGACAATCTTTGGAAGGACACAAGATTTCGAAGCCTTTTGGGAGGAATTTATTGCAACTTAAAAGAAGTTCATGGCTCAGCTGAACCCCAATCGCATCACATCTGCAAATTAAGCAAAAATGCCCGTTCAAAGAGCGTAAAATACATTATCAGTTAAAAATTCGGAAGCCCTAAATAAAGATTTGAAATGATTACATACGTCTTTGACCCAAAATCATTGAGGATTTGAATAAACTGTGCAAATTCTTCTGTGCAGATTTGAATAAACTGTGCAAATTCTCCTGTATCATCCTTGAAATGCTCTTTTACTGAAATAGATACGATTGTGCGTCTATCTCTGTTGGCAAAGGCATCTCTTCGTAACTGACATTAACGCAGCACAAATGACAAGAAATAGTCAGAAATCTCATGTAGTGCACAAGCTTGATTAAAAAACTAATTATTTTCCAGCTTAGCATAAAAACTAACTTACCGTTTTGTTCCCTCCTTCTCCGCTGCTCTCTTCATTATATAATTAAAGCAAGATGGGCTTGACAAAATCCGATTATATAATTAATTTTGTCAATTGGATTTTTGCTAATAACTAGGTAATCTCAACTTACCCGCGAAATGCTGTTTGAGGGACAAAAAGCATCTCGATAACATCTCGTGACCAAAACTAACGTGAAACGGCATCTCGTACAACTGATAACATCCGTTTGAACAAAACCAAGTGTACGAAATCTTTTTAATTCTCACATGTTAACTGTAGTTTTTGCCGCCCATTATGATAATTTTTATTTTTATTTACACGAAAGGTGTATTCTATATGAAGTTGAGCAGCTCACTTCAAATATCAAGGGTACAAAATTCTTTACACGGAATGGAAGATGATTCAATAAATCACAATCGTCCATCTTTCCGTCAATTCATCTTCTTCGACGGTTTAACTCCTGGATAAATGATGCCTCAGTGGGCGACCCGATACATTTTCCCCGGGCCGTTAGTACCATCGATGTTATTACTCTACCAATACTGTCGGGTCCAAAACAATTTGCCTTTGAAATCTGTGTGATGGTGGGTCCTCAAGTCCAGTCAGCCCCTTGCCTTCTGTCAGAGCATGCTAAGAGTCTTTCAGCGTACTCATAAAAAGATAGGGCACGAATTTCAAACATTCCCAACTGTCTCTTTGCCATCTGTTTACTATGCTTGCCAAAAAGGCTGTGGGATAAGTTTCTGAGTTAAAAGATATTTGACTTGAGAGTATTAAATATTCTCGATTTGTTAAAAACTGAGAAAAATAAAAGAAGGTGAATTTGTCATGTAAATCTTGTATACGTGGAAGTTAAGGACATTTAAATTAGTTTTGCTGCCTGATATGATATACATGGAAGTTAAGGACATTTAAATTATTTTTGCTGCCTTGTATACGTATTTGGATATTTGCTCCACATAACATTGAAGTGGGTTCATAAGTCTAATTACAAATAGAAATCTTCCAAATTCAAATAATTTAATATCTGTTGTTATAGGACTTTCTTGGGATTGTATCATGGCAATGTTAGGGCCTCAACCTTCACCCGGCTTCAGTATAAAGTTTTTGGCAGAAGCTAAGAGTTCCTCTTTTTCTTTGCTATTAATTATCTTAACTGTAAATTTCATAGTTGAACGAATATCAAATAGTCCAATGGTCTTAATTAGAATAAGGATAAAAATTATAAAAATTAATGGACATATTAATTTTTTAAGTTATATTATTATCCTTTTTAATAATTAATTTTAATGAATTGTTTTTAAAAGGGCTTGGTCCTAGGTCGCCCCTTCGTGGATCGCAACTTAAGGTGTGGGTATGCTCCCCATGGTCTTGAGTTCGAGTCGTGTGTGTTGCTACCTTGTGAGCGGGTCGTACACATGCGGAGATTAGTCTCGCTTCGGCGAGGACACCTCAAGATTCCACGATAGTGAATATAAAAAAAATGTTTTTAAATTAAATTTACCTATTATTAATGAAATTGTCATAATATAAATATTACTCTTATCCGCTTTAATAAAGAGAATAGTTTAATTTTTTAATTTAATTATTTATTAATTTATAAGTGTATTATTTATTATTAAAAATAATATTATAATTATATTTATTAATATATATTATAAATTATTAAATATTAATATATATTATATTTTACAATAAAACTATTAAATATAAGTATGTTAATTATTATAATTAATAGTTAATATATTTTGATAGAGGGGAAGAGTACGAGTAGTCACCTTAAGATTCTAAACAATACATTGAATTTAGATGTTTTTTTTTTGTTTTCTTAGTATGAGACTTAGGTGTTTATAGCTATTGTTTGGCTTTTGGGTAGTTATGAAAAATGTGATGGGATTTGTGCATGCAAGGATAAGAAAGTGTTCATTTTAAGTTGAGGTCTTGATACATATTTTACATTTTCTCATTAACTGTTCGCTTTGACCACCACAAAAATTGTATAATTATCCAATATTTATGCAAAAATGCCCCAATAATTTATTGGGTATACTAGTGGGCAACTAGATGATTTTTAGTGGACTATCTTCATTAATGAAATATAATGAACCATTGGTGGAACATGAATGTTAATTGGGCCCCTTCCCCAAGTACAAATTAAATTAACACATAAATATAATACAATATATGATATACATTTATAATGATACAAAATAAATTATATATAATATAATTATTTTATTATTATACATATTATCATTAAATATTATATTTTATTGTACGTATATCTTTCCATATCATCTCTCTCTCTCTCTCTCTCTCTCTCTCTCTCTCCTTATATGTCTCTATCTCTACTTCTCTTTATTTGTAGATCTTTCTACCTTTTTATCTCTCTATATGTCTCTATTCCTCTCTCTATATCTCCTTATATCTCCATCTCTCTATCTCTCCCTATTTAAATCCATACCTCTCCATCTTTATCTATCATTTTACCTTTCTTCATCTCTCCCTATCTATCTCCATAACTTTCTATCTTTACCTCTCTTTTTTCCTCTCTCTCTCTCTCTCTCTCTCTCTCTCTCTCTCTCTCTCTCTCTCTCTCTCTCTCTCTCTCTCTCTCTCTCTCTCTCTCTCTCTATATATATATATATATATATATATATATATATATATATATATATATATATATATATATATATATATATATATATATATATCTTGTTATCGCTCCATCTCTATCCCCTCTTATATATCTCCCTCTCTCCATCTCTCTCTACATATTACTTCCTATCTCTATCTTTATTTTTCTATATCTTCCCTCTCTCATTCTCTCTCTCCATCCTTCTTTTAAACTCTCTCCTCTCTTTTTATCTCCCCCTCTCCTCTTCATATCTCACTTCATGTCCATATCCATCTCTACCTATATATATACATAACTATCTTCCTCTCTAACTTTATCCCCTATCTCTATCTCCTTACTCCTACCTCTCTTACTCTTCCCCCTCTATCTCTACCTCTTTATATTAATATCTCTCCCTCGCTCTCCCTATCTTCCCAACATCGTTCATTTGTCTTTCTATAATCTATATTTCATACTCCTTATTCATTTTTCTTTCTATAATCTATATATTTCATAAAAAATCGTTCCTTGATATCCAACATCTTTGGAAGTAACTTATGCTTCTAAGCATCACTTTGGTAATTATAGTTGCAACACAAAACATCAAAGTCAGAGAAGAACATGTCAAGATCTTCAACATATTGTTCTCAAAACATTGGTAGAGCTGAATGAATTATATTCTTCAATGGGCTTCCTGCATAGGATGAGATGAGATCATTATTGGCCAAGGATCGATCATTAAATTATTGTTCTTTCTATATGCGTAAACCATAATTACAAATTTTCAAGGTACCCAATAAGATGAAGGTGAGGTTATGTTTTTTTTTTATTTTCTTAAATTCTACCACTTTGTAATTTATATAAGTCTTCGAATTGTTTTGCAAACTCAAAAGTGATAGTCTTTAAAAGACCACTTGGAGGCTACAATTCAAGATTTTGGAATTTTTGGTTTTAGTAATGGAATATTAGGTGGTGATTCAAGGTATAATTTTTCTGTGTTCATTTGTTGATTTCTAGTAATTGATTCATTCACACATTTCTTTAGATATTTTATACTCCTTATTCATTTGTCTTTCTATAATCTATATATTTCATAAAAAACCATTCCTTGATATCCCATGTGTAGATAGAGTATCATCCAAGTCTAATGCAACATCTTTGGAAGTAACTTATGATTCTAAGCATCACTTTGGTAATTATAGTTCCAACACAAAACGTCAAAGTCAGAGAAGAACATGTCAAGATCTTCAACAGATTGTTCTCAAAACATTGGTAGAGCTAAATGAATTATATTCTTCAATGGGCTTCCTGCATAGGATGAGATGAGATCATTATTGGCCAAGGATCGATCATTAAATTATTGTTCTTTCTATATGCGTCAACCATAATTACAAATTTTCAAGGTACCCAATAAGATGAAGGTGAGGTTATGTTGTTTTTTTTATTTTCTTAAATCCTACCACTTTGTAATTTATATAAGTCTTCAAATTGTTTTGCAAACTCAAAAGTGATAGTCTTTGAAAGACCACTTGGAGGCTACAATTGAAGTTTTTGGAATTTTGGTTTTACTAATGGAATATTAGGTGGTGATTCAAGGTATAATTTTTCTGTGTTCATTTGTTGATTTATAGTAATTGATTCATTCACAGATTTCTTTAGATCAAGTTTAATTATCTTTTTTTTTTCATTTGTTTGTTAACTAATTGTAGCCTCACTTCTTGTTTCAATTTTTTTGGGTTATTAGACTATTTACTATAGTTTGTTTGACAAATATACGTTTCTCATCTTTTATTTGATTAATGGATCTATATGATTTAGCATAATGCAAATTAAGGGTAGTTGCCTAGTCCTAACTAAACTTGCTAGGATATCACGTCTTTAACACTTTTCTTGAGCAACGATGCCAAAATGCTAGGAACAATTTGAAGGAACTATTATTCATTCTATATTTAAACAATATTTTGATATTTTAGTTTATGATTTAGTTTATCCTATCTCAATTCTAGGGAGTAAACTTTGCCGAAGGCATAATGACAATTAGCTTAATGAAATAAAATCTACTATTTGAGATAACTAGATTTATGCTAATCTATTACAAACATTACAAATTGGTGATAGGACTTGAGAATCTTAGCTACATGAATTCTTATAAAGACTATAATTTGGCTACATGAAGTATGTTCACATTGTTGTAAAATAAAATAGAATTCAATTCATAATCATCAACTCAATTTACAACGCACATTAATTTGAGTTTATTACTAATATCTAAACACAAAATAATTATTATTATCAGCTCAAATAAGGTACAAAAAAATTTAATCAAATCTAGAAATCTACACACCTGCAAATTGAAAATAATAAACAAAATGAAATATCTATTTACTAAGAGTGGCCCTCCTTTTAATTTGCCAATGAGAAAACAAGATTCTTAGAGATTGTTCAAAATAAATCGTTTCTCTTGTTAATCGAATTTTTAAGATATCATTATCTATATTATATAATACACAGATTGTACTTATATACCCATTCATTCTGTTTAACAAGTTATCAAAAAATATAAGAGTTACTACTTTATAGCTTATAACCAAAATCCATGGATTCAATTAATAAGAGTTTGATGTGTAACCACTCTTTTCAAATTTCTAGTTTTAACCACATATGCTAATATTAAACATTTCAATAAAATGGCAAACAACTGGACAACTTTCTTCAACTACCATCCACTTTTATTTTCTTTTTCCACTTGATGAACTTTATTCTCCTTTCCTAATAAAAAGTGACCATGAGAATTAGCGTCCCCAAGGCTATATTCTATTCTTTCAATACATTAAGCATTTTTTATTTTATAATACTAATAGTGGTAGGAATATGAACAAAGGTTAAACTAAAGTATCACTATAATAGGATAAATGATCTAAAAACCAATAAACTTATAATCTCATCAATTTATAAGTTATTTTTCTCAATAGAATAATATAAAAAGTTATCAATTATTTTTTTATTAATAATGGCCCTAATACATTTTCACTTATGTGATCCAAAATTTGGTACTATAATTACATCCATTTAAAAAATATCTAGTCACATTGGAGAATTAAAAATGTGGAGGCATTCAAGTTTCCTCTCATCGACTTGCAGCTAGACTTGTTAAACTTTAGATGCACACTAGAATCATTCAACTTTAATATAATAAGTAAGTTTCTCAAAAATATTGGAATACACAAATATTATCAAGGGTTTTAAACAATAAGATGCATTTATCTTCCATTTGCAACTTAATATATTTTGGAACAAGATGAATCAAAATTAAATTAGAAGTATTTAAATGATCTACAATCAAATCACCATGTTTTACTTATTAAGAATATAAGTATCTTTGGAGATACAATTTATTTGTTAGACTTTGAGTTTGGTAAATATTATCTATCCTCTTCCATAGCTTGTATGTACTAGTCTCTTTAGAAACATTCAAGAGAATGATATATATGTCAAAAATAATGGTTTATTGTGTCTTTTGGGATGGTTTTGGTTCATTTACAACTAGCACCCACAAATCTCTTTCCTCTGAAACATCTTCAATCTTTAGATTTCATATCTTGTATCCAATGTCATCAAAATTCTCAATATATGAAAGTGAGGCAAAGGCTATGTTTTTCAATCCCACCCAAATTTGTAAAACCACACAATGCAAAAGGTTTTAATATAGCCAAAAAGCCTTGAACACTTTAAAAATATATGTTCCAATCCATATAGAGCTATTAGCTCTAATACCAAATGTTGAGAAACAAGGTGAAACTACTATAATAAAATACTCTATAAAGTGAATCCAAATGTAAAATATGATTTATTTATGATTTTCATAAAAAATATTTTGCAAATGCATAAACAAACACTAAAATAAATAAATAACACACAATATAAACAGATGATTTATGTGAGGAAACCCTTTTGAGGAAAAAATGTCCACTAGAGAAAGAGGATAAATATGTATTTATATTCAATGCACATGAGATAATATCAACACAATAACACTTTGCACTTTGAATAACTCTAAAAACAACAACAACCATGTATATGTAAATAATGATATGAAAACGCCATCTCATACCTTCAATTTATATGAAAGAAGAGAGGCCAAAACCACAAATTATTTTACCAAAATAATAAATAGAAAAACCACGAAATAATGCAAAAAAGTCCATGCTCATCTTGGAGAGCGTCTTTTGAGAATAGTAAATGCATCAAATGACTTCACTAAAAGGAAGAAAAGGTGTGGAAAATGCTTCCAAACACTAATCTAGTGGGAGAGATGATGCAAATTTTCGTATAAACATTTAACTAGTTATTATATGAAGAAAACACATATGGAAACAAAGGATAAACATACAATATCATCACACCATGAACTCCAAATATACTTGTGGAAAACCCTTTTGGGAAAAAACCACACACTCCAAAAGAACAATACTTTGTATTTAGTAAATACACATGTTTATAATAGATTCCAAGCACCAAGACTCTTCACAAGAGTTTTAAATCAAACACATAAATCCTAGAGTGATCTTAGAATCATCACAATACCTATAGAAAATAGTCTCATGCAAACTATAAAATATAAAAAATATTTTTATTGTCATTGCATAGGAGAAAGAGCCCAAGATAGATTCCAAGATCCATGTGGCAAGAATCTAACAACTGTAAGTGTTTTCCTGACTTACACGATTCTTGCATGCATGTGAATCAGGATTATATACCCATCACAAAATCTCCAACTAGGGCACCCATGTTACATGAAAACACTTCCGTCAACATGTAGAGAGCTTAAATACATGCAAACCCCTTGCATGCATTGGATGCTACCTCCAAGAATAGCCAATTGTCATATAATCCACCACAAATGTCATAGATTTTGTGATGCATATGAACAATTCATAATCCTCAATAGGTGTCAATCATTGTAGTAGTGAAGCTATCTGCCTAACTTGAAGTACACTTTAAAGAAAAAATTAGCACTTAAATGAATAAAAAATGAATCAAAGAAACAATTTGTTGTAGGAAATCTTGTTGGAGACTACTTTATATAAATTAAGACAAATCCCTACATTTAACAACTAGTTATAAGAAACATCAAAACATACTTTCTTAGGCTTTGTAATTGTCTTACAACAAAAACTTATTCTCTACAAATTCGATACAAGAAAAACAAAAGAAACTCCTCACATTTGAAGCTATACACTTTTTCATATTAAATCTCTCCGTCTGGGAACTAAGGTGCCCTCTTCATATTCCTCTAGTTTTCAACTTTTTGCTCTCTTTTTCCATCCTTTTTCACAGGAGTTGCATATTCTCTCAAGATCTAAATTTTAATGTTCTTTTTCCTCCTCATTTTGGGTGTTGAGATTATCCAAGTAACTATCTTACGAGTTGGTAGGTAGAATTTGTTAGGAAAATGGTGTCTCAACCTTGCATTTACATAAGGCTACTATTTATAGTGATTTTTCATTTGAGCATGAATTAATGCAAAATTTTCCTTGAAGCTTTGGATTGTCTAGATAATCATGCTGATAAATTTTTGTTGCAAGATCATGCCTATATTCAAAGATATTAAAGTTTTTTTTTAATTGGCAACTAAATTTTTGAAGTCAATTTTGAAGGTCTTAGAGGCTCCAAAGTGGTCCTAAAGTGTATATAAATAAAATAGCATTTTTTTTCTTGATAGAGCACATTGCAAGCTTTTTGGAGATTCAAATGGTTTGTCAATTGGATACCTAGGTCAAAAGTTATGACCTCTAGAAGTTGGGTCTCCCGAGATAGAAAATGTAAAAGCATGTAATGCCTACCAAAATACCCTAGAAAAACATAGCTAAGTAACATGCAAATAGAGATAATAATATTTTTTAACTTCATCTATTAATGCAACATAATCAACTAAGAGCACATATGAATTAAACATCTATCTACTAAATATGCACATATTCATCTTAAGCATGAACATAAGATCACATTATGCAAGCAAGATTAAATACAATACATCAATAACATTCCCTAGGGTATCTCGATACCATTACTTAAATAAATATACACCTCCAACAAATACTAATTTCATAAGGATTAGAACATTGAAGAGAATTAACTTTATCCCAACTAAGCCTAATCAAATGGCAATTCATTCAACCATGAATCTAGATCCATATTCCATAATTAAACAATATCCAAGATACAACATAGATATAACAATGAATATAACATATTACATAAGGATCAAATATCCATTATATCAAATTTATGATACTCAATCTACATATACAACTATATCATGAATGCCATACGTATCATAATACATCAATCCACTATGAGAATCCATCCAATAGTTGAAGAGATAAGGAATCTACTTCCACGCACAAGAGAAACCAATGAAGAGCATCCTAATGGAAGAAGGCATCAAACCACCTGAACTTGTGGAACCATAAGGAACCACCCCTCATGCTAGGAGATGACACAAGATCCCACACACACACTAGATCTAGGCTGAAACCTAACAACCAAAGGATGAAACCAAACTCCCTCAAGTGAAATCCACAAGAACAATACACCAACACACCAACACACCATATGGCTAAATCAAAAGCATGAGATCTCCAGAGGCTTCTCCAATAAATAAGGCTTAAGGTGCTAGGACCTACATGTAGGGAAGGAGTGCCATCACACACTATCACCATAAAGCAACCAATGGGAAAATGTCTCGACATCCATGATACACATGCCAAGCCATCCCTACCTTTGAGGATATCAAGGGAGTTCGACTTACCTGTAATAACCAAGGTCTTCCCAACCATTCCCAGATTAATATAATTACACTAGGGATATGATTTGAGGCCACAAGTCAACTCTTATCTTATTATGGTGATTTACCTCTACCCATCCCACCTAGGGTTAGTTTACTTATGTTATCGTTTGATTACAAGGTAAACTCTCAATGAGCTATCCTAGTGGTCTAGACCGTAGTACTAAACATAAATAATCCTAGTAGTCTAATCCTCATGACCCCAGTCACTCACTTGGAAGCCCACTCCCCCTAGCATGCACCTAGACCTTAGGGTAACATATCACATAACAAGGGCTCTCAATGCAGCATAACTGGATAGCCGAGGTTTAACAACCAATATGCTATAATCAAAAGACACGAATGCCATATGCCATTTAATCACAACCTCACAAGCAACATGGAGCACACATCATGCAATTATCATAATATCAAAAGTAAACTCAATATGAGCCCAAGAGAAAATAAATGCAAGGCACAACATCTTTCTTGTAACCATACAACAATACAAATACACAATTTAGATCAAATAGCTAGTCTTGGGACAACTCAGGAAACCCAAAATGATAGTCTTTGGATACTGAAAATCAAAATATAGAAATAAAAAAGGATTCAGAAAGCCAGGCAAAGCAGTTTCATACATTTTCTCAACAAAGTAGTGCATATGGAAACCAAAACAATGCCTTCATAAGGTACTTTAGCGCATATGACTAATGAAACAATGCTTGTGTGAACCACATCAACACATTAGGTAACTGAAACAACACACTCAGGCTTCAAAGAGCGCCTTTGACCCCTAGACTGGTGAATTAAAATATAATGATAGCACATATACCATAAATAATGACGCCTTTGCAAACTTTGGCAACGCGTATATTTACTAAAACAATGCATTCACCTACCAGAATAGCAAATATATAGTTTCAACGTATTCGTACAATAGTTAAGCGTATACGCAAAGCAAGACTCAGAAATATGGAAATCAGAGGATACGACTCAGCTGAGGATACACTAAATTATTAATTATGACATAAATTCGACTTAGAAGAGACACAAGACAACTCTTACAACTCAACAAATACGCACAAGGGATATAGAATCCAAGCATGATATCACACCGTGAAAAATACAAAAACCATTGACGACAACACCAGAAGTATAGCCATTATAAACAATAATTCCCAATATACTTATTTCTTCTTTACCATGTAAATAATCTTACAACATAATCAATTTTCCCAACCCCTGCAAACAATCTTTACATAGACACAGTGCAAACAAGCTTGTCTCAAAATTGACATGTAGATAACACGGGAGTAATATCTCCAACCTGGAAGTATATAAGTGATGGAAAATGAATTCGATGAAGTGCAACAATTCAAAATCCAAGCCAAGCCAAGACTCCACAATCCAAATTCATAGAAATATTTTATCACCAATAGTTTTCTAGAAAATCTACCACAGGCTAATCCCACGACAATCTCAGAAACTCAATATGTAGAGGATTAAACAAAAACCATGAAAATATGTCGGCCAATGAAAGCAATCTATAAAATATATTTCATACCAACCCCTACCTCAATTTGAGGCAAAATATATTAAAATAATATTATTTATACTTACCGAGCTCACAACCTGGAATAGTAAAATAGGGTAGGTAGAATAAATAATTAATTAAATAACCCAAAGGGGTAAAAGGAATTAAAATAATATAAACAACCAATTAAGTAAATAAACCAAGGCACAATAAGATATAAATGGCCAATCAAATATTAAAGCCACAACTATATAAATAAATAATAAATCCAAAAGGGATTAAATAATAAATCATTAAACAAAATAACAATAACAATATAAATCACCAATTAAATATAAATCCATAAAATAAGCATAGATAATAAAATATCCCTAATAATAGCTATCACACATTAATATTAAATATTAATGCCAATCATTGATTTAATTAATTATTATAAACTAATTAATTTTTTAATAATTTAATTAACCAATAATCACAACTCCTCAAGACAACCCAACATAGGGTAACATAAAATACCACGAGACAACTCTAACGACAATACCACGACTGACAGGATACCAACCTAAACCTAGAGTGTAGAATGCGATTTCATGTTACCTCCTATCAACTTGCCATTGTGATGGACACACTTAGACCTGTCAAGCTAGGTGGAGTTGATGATGACAACATATGAAATAACATATATCATAAATGATCAGGAAAGTGAAGAGAATCACAAGATCATATCGTGCTCGCAATGAGTGATATGACATCGTCTCTATCACAAATACACAAATAAGATAGTCACGAGAATTATAGCATCAACTCATCCAGTGTAATCATAAAGTGAGGCTAGCACATAGCATGCAACCATCATATCACCAAAATAAAATGTGAATATTGCATAAGCATATAAACCGGCAAATAATAGACCATCATAATAATAATCCATGGATGTCATCTTCCATATGAAACCATAATGTCAACTGCAAATATGACACGTCTGTCATCAACCATAGGGAATCCAAATCATAGATCAATCTATAAAATCTATCAAAAGCATTGTAGAATAGTCTAAGTTATAACCATGTCGTCTATCGATGCACAAAAAGGAAAGATGAATCAAGGAGGGGCACTACATCCTGCCCACCTTGTCCCAGGCTTACTCCTTGAAGTCTGAAATGTTGACATTGTGTTGTCATTGATGTCAACCGGTATGAGAGATGTATGTGCAACACTGCCATGAAGGAGTACAAAATGAGATATCTTTGATACCACCTTGTGTTGCAGAGCACCATTAAGGTAAAGAAGAGAATTTCATTCAGAGGAATGATCACTGGAGTCACCGGTACACAAGTTAGTGCCTGACTTGTGTGGAAGAAATGGTAAGGTTATCAGTACAGTGTATCACTGATAAGGAATGGATGTCAATTGATAAGTGTTGTGTTGACAGTGTGTAGTTGCCAACTGGAAAACTCATGACCAGTGTACAAGCAGGATGGGCAAGGTTCTTGACCTGTTGTTTGTGATGAAGAGGCAGAATGTTACCTAAATCACATGAACACCAGAGGAGAAGAATGAGCTGGTCACTAGTATGCTGTGTGGTTGTAGAACAACATGACTCCCACCGGATGAAGATGCAGTCACCATGTGAAGAGATGACTGACAATGAATGTGCCCACACCGGATCACATGTGCCTGTTTGAAGATGTGCTGCACAAATAGGGAAGTCACATGAGTGCATTACATGATGCAGATGACAAGGTGTCACTCCATCGGCAAGTGGAGATTATCAGCTATTATGCATAGTGTGCATCATAGTTCTGAGAGATAAGGAAGAAGAGGTAAAGGAAAGTGTTGAAAGGCTCACACTAGAACTACCGGTAAATCAAAGGAATGCCTCAAGTGCATAAGGTCAGGGATATGCATTGGACCGACAGAGAAGGCATATTGTGTTGCCAATACAGATGAAGAAGGATGGGTTTGTCTCTTTGAAAAAATGGTTGAGATATGTTCCAAGGTGATCTGGGAGAAGGCAAGGTTGAGCAGAGGGAGTCAGAGGAGAATGACGAGATTGGAGATGGAGTCTGGTGAAGGTTGATGACATAGTATCATCAAGAGCGTTTACCTATATGTATGTCCACCTGTAATACAGACAAGGTGCAGATGCAAAAGACTCCCATTTGATGAAGATGAACATGCTATGGATAGCTAAACTTTCCACCCTAACCACTCAGTAACCACAGAGTTACATCGCTCTGCCTGAGGGTAAGTAAAATAGTTTTTTTTACAACTAACTTATAAAACCATTTTCTGACTAAAAACAACAGAAAGTAAAAAAAACACGGGAACGGTTATCCAATTCATGGCAACATGCGACTAGTTTGATCCATCTTCCACTCCATGAATGCCTCCATTAATTACTGGATGACAGGTTCAGTCGGAATGACTACGTGTAAAATTCGTTGTTGCCAAACCTCCTTATCACTATGCACCTGTTTTACTTTATCCACATGGTTGTTCAAATGATCTATGCATAAAAACAGTAAGGATTCGGTTTTAGCAATGGCGGAGAAATCTTTCTTGGTGACCACCGTTTCACTCCTAACCATATCAATTTGCACTTCAGAATATTTTCTTATGGCTTCACCAGTGTCAACGGTTTTTCCATCCTCTTTCATATATTTCACTCCAATGCATTTTAGATCATTAAGCATGTTTTGTACCAATTCAGACGATTCTTGCTCAAGTTTAACAAATTCCTCATAGCCCAGTTTTATTACCGAATTTATCCATTCAATGTTATTTTTGCAAATGTACAGAATATTTTTATTAAATCCCTATAAAGGCTTTTCTGCAAGGAACTTCATTACGCCATCTCTTTGAACTTCTTCCATGTGAGGTACTATTCGGGCCCACTTGGCTTCTTTGTTCTTCCAAGTTGTGTTTTCCTTTCCCAACTCTCGGATAACTTAAGCAACATCATCATACACCTTTCTCAAATACCTAATGTATTCTTTTCCCTATTTCATGATCATATCTAACCATTCAAGGACCACACCATGTACCATTTTAATCCTTTGTACTTCTACGAGCAACTTCTGATTGCTAGGGGACTTGGGATCAAAGAATGCTCATTGTGCAGATAGTGGTTCCGGATCTAGTCCATGGATTGCGTCAATATATTCCGCCATTTTTCTTAAGTTTTATTTTAGTTCCCTTTTATCCTTTTCATCTTTCCAAGTCCTAGTTATGATCTTTTTCATCGAAGCTTCAAGATGAAGAACATCCGTGGCCCGAGAAGTAGTACCAAAATTCACCTTTTCAACAGTAAAATACATGACTGTAGGGTCCTCTATTTTCTCAGCTGTCAATGGGCAAGCTATCTCTACAGTCTAATTCCCACTGTCAGCATCAAAATCAATTCTTGAAATGGTCTCGAGTTTCTTCACTTTGGGAGTCTTCCCCAAGCACTTGTTCACCATATCTTCCAAAGGGACCAAAACTGGAACTACATTCCTTTTCTTTCTATTTAGGGTATTTTCTAACCATTAGAGGTTCAATGCGCACAGAAGTTTCATCAGAGCTAGCTACAATTTCCTTTTCATTCCTTACTACCAATGTGGTAGTAGTGTTTGCCAAACTATCCACTTGCTGAGTGTCATTTGTAGCATCAACATTTAGCACCTCCAAGTCTGGATGAGCTGAAGGATCTTCCATATTAGGAGAGGCTTCTAAATCAACTAGCATTGAATACACAAGAGATTTCTTAGCTCCGCTTTTGGTTATGGCCTTGATGATCCTAGTAGGAGCTAGTTCATTTTTTATTTCCATCGGCCTAGCACTCTGACTAACTCTAGTCTTTGTTCTGGATGATCCTGCAACACAAGATGTAACATGGGAATTAGCCAATGGGACTTCAGAGGATGAGGTTGAATCTTTCTTAGAGACCTTTCCGATTCTTCACTCTCTTAGCCATCTTTCAATTATTTTGATAACTGGGAATGTCCTTGTTTGAATCTGGTCCTCTTCATCTTTTTCCTAGTCCACTTCTGGAATGACTCCCTTCTTCCTATCATCCACAAACTAAGGATCCATCAGTTCACTCTCATCATCCTTGACATTAGAAATATTCATTGTCAACTCAAAGGCCATGACTTGCGGTAGGGTGAACCTTTAGTGTGTCCTCTTGCTAACTTAAAACTCATCACATCAATCAGCCCAAAAATCCTCTATATTTGGCACATGGATAAAATCTTTTCTTAATTTTAGATGGGTGGCGACAAACCCTTTGGCATCAAAATTTGCTCACGGACCATATAATTGAAAATTCAATTTTTTAAATTCTAGTTCCAAATTCAATTCATTAGAGACACTACTACAAATAAAATAAGTTAATTCAATTAGAAATGAGACACTTGTTGATGTCTGGCTCTGTACTTTGTATCAATATAGGCCAACTGCCAGCATATTTCCATTAAAATCTGTTTGTCAAATGCATATCTAGGAAGCTTGTACGGTTCTCCTTCAAAACCCCCTACCCTTAGGTAGATAAACTTGGGAAACTGTATGAAGAAGCTGCCATTAGTACCAATTAGTTGCATAGATTCATTAGACAATCTTTTATGAATGTTTCCCTTCAATTCATACACCATCCTGCCTAGGAATATGCCATGCACTTTATGATAATTTTCACAGGACCTTTGTTGTTGAAGATGCGGGTGATATTCAAATATTCTCATATTGTCCACCTACGCTTAATGGTACAAACCAGGCCACAGTCTAACACATGTGCCAAGCAATATAGAAGATATGATGACATATAGAAGTTTTTTTTACCGAAGCAGCTCAAACCTTCATGCAACCTGTCTGCAATTAATTTTTCCCAATCAATATATCTTTTCTCACCAAAAATGACTTGTATGAAGAAGTACATCCAATCTTCCCAATAAAAGGCCATTTGGTTCCCCCTTACTCTATGTAACAAAATGACTATGCCTTGACTTCTTGGATTAGATGTTCCTGTGTCAATGGACTTGGCAGTCAAGAACCTCCTCTTTGAAACTTTAACAACCAGTTCCTTGCAATGACATTCCTATAGAATGATTTCTTTTATGAGAAAATCCCCTTTGACTTGCACACCGTCCAATCCTCATATTGCTCCTTCTCAGGTCTTTTCATAATGGCAACAACAACCTCCTGACTAACCCTAAGCAGAACCTCACCATCTGTGCTTCTTACACATCTCTCAATAGGGTCATATCTATTCATGCATTCTAGAACCAGCTCAGGACATCACACCGCAGGAGGGAAAGTTGCTGCTTCCACTAACCAACTATCCAGAATCCTCTGCATTAAAGGAGGACCAGTGGGATTTCGTGCCCTTTCATGGAATTCGTCTAGGTCTACTGACGACATAAAAGTGTCCCCTAGCTCTGACAAGGTACAAACTAACCAAGACTTTTGGTCTATCTTGGGCAATTTGGGTCTGATTTTGAATTTGCCAACAAAAAAAAATACAGCAAGGGAGACGAACTAAACCAACTGAACTACCAAGAAAAGCTTCCAATTTAAGAAATCATAGAGATGAGAAGAAGATTTTGAACTCACCTTTTATGCAAAGCTCGAAATCCAAAGAGACAAGAACAAAAAATATCGCCTGTGCAAATACCTTACTTACCAAATTAGGCAAATGAAGAAGGCAAGTATTTATTTTTTATTTTTTAAATAAAACAAAACTTGAGAACAGGCTTAAAAATCGGTCACAGGATTTGATATGATTGTAACTGCATGCTTATCCATGCCAAATTATTCTGAAAAGACTTAATTCTGACAATTCATTAATTGCAAGTCTTTTCCCTCCACATCCTTCCCTGAAATAATTATTCTCAAGTAGGATCTTCTTTTCGACTCATTCCCTCGAAGTTCACCCTTTTAAATCTAGAATACTCCCTCCATGGTGATGCTTCGTGATTTTTATGTCCGCTACTTTTATGTCCAATGCTATTCAATCCTTGAACTTTGAACTTTGAACCCTCTGAGAAGTAGTTCAAATGTTCAAGTTCAAAAGAACATAACAAGGACAAACTAAGACAAAGAGAACAAAATGCCGCAGCTTATGCGTTACAAGGACGGGACTCAGGCAAGACTTGACTTTCTCAGCTTTGAACTTGAACGTTTGAAAATGTTCAATAATTCAAGTTCAATAACAATTGACACTAAGACCATTAAATTTTCTTTTTAAAAACAAATCCGCGATACAACATGCTCCACTTGAACTTGAACCTTGAACTTAGATGAGGTTCAATTGAGAGGCTCAGTTCAAGATAAAATTTAATAAGACAAAAACCAAAAATCACACAAACCCGGACTAAATATACACTCCTTATTTTTAAATAACATGAGAACATAAATGCCTCAGGAGAATGAGGAGGGTAACACAAATGATGTCAAATATTCCATTCACAGTTCATGATTTGTTCATATCGGAAGTGTGATTGAGCTTTGGTGAGGTCCGGTGAGATAGAACGAGACATCCAATAGAGTGTGTAGTATTTTGATTAGCGGTTCATTTTGGTTGAATGTTTTGTGTTGTGGATCTCAGAGAAGCATTATGGATGTGTAATCTACCTTATTCCAAGTTTGTGGCCTCTGGTGAAGATTCTTGAGTAAGATAAAAGATTCGATTTACATGTTTTTGGTTAGAACAATGTTCATCAACAGTAACATGTGGATATTCATTATGCGGATTAATCTTGGTGGTTGTAATTGTGTTTGAGGATTATTTTCTGACATATGGATAACATGTGGACAATTCTTTTTCGTCCGCATATGCATTGGAGTTCGGATTGAGCCGACTTGGAGAACACGTTTCATTTGTGTGTTATGCATTTTTGGGCCAACATGTAGATGGCCTAATTTGATGTTGTCGATATA